>NC_056744.1:145121525-145134025 GCF_019279795.1 Protopterus annectens | reverse complement strand
TATGACCATGGAATTGCAGTTGATTGAATTGTTTGATAATAAACCACAGTACAGATATTAAAATCCATCTGTAAAAGAAAATAAGTTTTTCAAAGTTTAATTAATAATGATGATTTATAAATAACTAAAGCTGATAAAGGGGAGCTTTGGTACTATTAGATAGAACTGATTATGTGTGAAAAATGTTTGAAATGTTAGCTGCTATGAAGTTTTATAAAAAATATATTTTTTAGAAGCTAAAAAGCTTTTTCACTTATTGATTCTATTATTGAAAAATGGTTTTATAGAGGTAGGATTACTAAACCCACAAGGAAGTATTTAAGAATTGATCATCCAAATCTTAGCTGCATTTTCAGCTTGCTCAATATCCATAAAGATCTAGACAATCCCCCAGTCAGACCAATAGCAGCTAATACATTGAGCAAAACAGAAGCTATGGCTATTTTTGCAGAGAAACATTTACTTTAGATATCCAATCCCTGTATACGTTAACACCTAAAAAGAAGGGGTGGAGGTAGTTAGATTTGAATTATTAAATTCTAAGTTGTTTTCAGGTAATATGGTTGAGCTTTTGATGAAAATCTTAGATTTAATTTTAAGTTAAAACCTTTTTGTGTTTAATAGCTCCATATGTTGTCAAAAGAATGGAGTAATGATGGGGGCAACTTTGGCCCCCAGCTATGCAAACCTCTTCATGCATGGATGGGAGAAAGTTAATATTTTATTAAGTATGTATTCTATTAATATTGTTCTTTTCAAGCATTTTATTGATGATATTTTTTGGTCTGGAGGGAAAAGATTTGTTAAATGAATTTTTAGATTATTTGAATGGAATCATTTTTTATTCGCATTTTACTTGTTAATATAGTTTCACTGGTATTAATTATTTGGACATTACAGTTTTGAAAACTGATGACAAATTAATCACAAAGATATATAAGAAGGATGTCCAAAATAATTTATATAGTAGTATGCACTCGAAGAAAATTAAAGAAAATATAGTGAAGGGACAATTAATGTGAGTTAATAGTCTACCTAAGAGGGATGATGATTTTTTTGTTGAAAGTGTAGGGCTGTATAATAAACTCCTTAGTAGAGGGTATCCCGATAGGGTTACTAATGATTCCTTTAGTGCAATTTGTGACACAAAAAAAATATTGGTGATCAGAATAAGACAAAAGAAAGAGATTTTTGAACATTTATGCAGATTATTAATTGTCTGGATGCTACAACTATTAAAAGCATCATTAGAAACAATTGGAAGATTATCCAAAGTTGCCCTGATATTAATGACAAAGTATGAGATCACCCAGTTTTTGTGTACAAGAAGGATAACAGTTTAAACATTTTTTTCAAGCCAAGATCAGTAAACCCAAACAGATTAAGAACAAACTGGGTCTGTTTAAATGTTTCAATTGTAATTTATGTGATTATTTAGATGTTGATTCAAATGAAGTTGCTATAAATAATTATAGAATTAGAATTAATGGAAGTTTTACTTGTAAAACTAAATTTGTAGTTTATTTACTTATGTGTAAGTCTTGTCCCTCTTTTTATGTAGGTCGTACTGTAAGGGAGTTACTGTATATAAATGTATTTATGAACACAAACAGGCTGTTGAAATAGAAGGTGAAAGAGATGCTTTAGCTAAGCATTATAAATTAGGCACATGCAAGGTTCATTTTAAACTTTTAGTGCCTGAAGAAATAACTCATTTTGACAAATGCTTTGATGCAGAAGATGAGCTTGGGTGGCGTGAGTATTTCTGGTAGGTGAGATTAAATGCCTGCTATCTGCCTGGCCTTAATAATAGAGAAGATTTTATGGCTTATTTAAAAAACAAAACGAAATGATTGAAACATTGATTTTATTTTATTTTATATGATTATATATTTTATATGGTTGTTTTTTAAATGTGTTGTGTGTTTTGCCTTTAATAATGAGTCATGTGAAGAGGCTGTGCTATTTAAACTTGTTTGGTGTTGAGCATTATTCAGTCTGAAGTAGTCTGTATTCAGAGATGAAAGCTCTCACTGTTTAATGCTTTTTGATGTGTCCATTAAATGTTTTTTGTTTTCTTTTACTGTCCTTTTATTTATTGTGTTTCATTTGTTTGGAACAGTCTTAGTGTGTTTCCTTGAATCCTTAGTGCTTGCTGAAGGATACTGTTATACATTTCTTAGCATTTAGTCTTAGTCCATGGTTTTGACATCAGCTATTTGTTTGGGAAATGTTCTGTTGGAGGATCTCTGTTGTGCTTATGGTGGTACCAAGTTTACAACCTTTAATATTTGCTTTGACCTCTGAGAAGTAAATGCCAAAGAGGAGTGGCCCAAGGACTGAAACCTGGGGTACAGTGCTACTGACAGACATTTTGTAGGTGGCAGAGTCACCCTTCCTAATTTCCTGATTCTATTTGTGAGACACTTTTCTATCCAATGAGTTACATAGGGATGTACATTTAACTGTGAGAGTTTATTGATGATGCCTGAATGTGAGATAGTACTGAACACCTTTGCAAGGTATAGATATGCAGTGTGTATTGAATTGCCATAATCCAATGCTTCAGTAACCTTATCAAAGAGATTGACCAGGTTTAGTACCGTACTTCCCCAAAAATATGCATTAGGGCTTGTTATCAGGGGATGCTTTATTTATCCCCCCCTGTACAACAATCTACATTTATTCATTTATTCATGTACACAAACTGACATTTATTCATGTACACAAATTGACATTTATTTGGTACTATTCCATTATTGGGCAACAGTACTAGGTAACGCGTTAACAGTTGTGTAAGAATTCTACATAAACAGAGCAACAAACATTTCAACTTCAGAATATCTACACCTTGGCTTTCACAGTGCAATATTTCATGCTTAACAGAAAGTGCAGAAAAATCTCAATACATGTGTATTGGAGGAGGGGAATAAAACAGGTGAATAACTGCCACGTCGAGTGGTGATGCTTTCTTTATTCCTTACCCAAACCGTAAAAGAAGAATGATGGAAAGTCATAAAAACGAAGTCTGGGAACTAGTGGCCTTACTTTGTAATTACCCCTTGATAATGAACCATGATCTTAATACAATAAAGTCAAAAAAACTGACAAGAGCTTGCTGGCAGCTGAAAGCAGAAGCAATCCATTCTGTTGCCCCAATAATGGAAAAGTTATTCAAATACAGTCATGTCATCTTCTTCTGGAACATTGTCATAGGTCTCCAACCTCCAAATTCCAGCCTGAATTTCTTGCGACTCCATTTCCTGTAGAACCATTGGCCCCAGTCTGTCATGCCTAGCAATAGAGCTGTCCTTAAATGAGCACTGTTTGTCCATGTAGCCTGCTCATAGTGCATTGGCAACACAGCTGTCAGTGATTTTATCCCATGGATTCTTCACCCAAGTCACGACCTCTTGCAGGCTAGGCTTCATAAAAATTCCATGCTGATTTCTCTCCATTCTATTTTCAATGTAGTCATTGAGTTCCATGCGCAAATGGTCCTTAAATGGCTTGTTTATTGCAATATCAAGAGTATGGAGATAGGCAGTCATTCCTGCGGGAATCATTATTTGATCTATTCTTCTCTGTGCAAGGAAGTTCTTCATGCCTTTAGCGTGGTGAGTGCTGGCTGAATCCCAGACTAGCAGACCTCTTTTGCCACCTTGCAATTACATCGACCCACTTCTTTATAACTGCTTGTGTGCACCAGGCTTTTTCAGTTTCAAGAATGTAAATGCCTGAAACATGTTCAGTCTTATCTTTATTGCCCTTACTAATGAATAGAGGTGGGGTTTTCTTTCCATCTAGATGAATTACCAAAATACAGGTAACATGTGCACTTTCGTAACAAGTGGAGGGAATGTAGATTGATGAGGCACCCCTCTGATCAATTGTTGTTTGAGATCCTTGGCCCATAAACACTGGAGTTTCATCCATAGCCAATCATGTTGGAGAGTTGGTATTTAGAAAGGATGATGCCATCAACAAAGGACTTGAATGCAAGTGCACATTTAATAACTTCAGTATCTTACAGCTTAAACGGTGTTGTCGATCTTCTTAGAGACAGTTCATATCGCTGAAGGAAGCCATCCAGCCAATGTTGTGACGCTTTGAATTCTTCTGGGGATATTTCTAACTGTGGTGCCATTGAAAGGGCAAATGCTTGAATATCAGCCCCGTGCACAACCAAAGCCTCTGCTCTACTGTTAGCAATCCATTCACAGATGATGTCTTCCAGCTCAGGAAGTAATGGTTGCTGACTTGATCCACACTTGCACTTCTTAGCAGTTCCCTTGTCCACCTGTTGACTGAGGTTATCATACTCTGCTCACCATGTTCGGACCATTCAGAGATCCAACTTCTTCTCTTTGTAGAAAGCCATCAGATTCTTTCCCCGGGAGTCCTCCATGATTCCTTTCTTGTACTCGACTGAATAGCTCTTTCTTTTTGCACTCATCTTGTCTGGGGGGGGGGTTAATTGAAGACTTAGGAGACAGAAGTCGCAACAAAAACGGACACAGTTAAGAAGACACAACCATCAAGTTATCAAGTGCGCACGTACGTGTGTCGTCTGTACGTTGACCAATCAAAGTACACTTGCCAGTTTTTATGGGCCAAGGATCTCAACGTCAAGTGTGAGTGAGGATTAAGGTAAAAGTAAAAATTGTAGTGGACTCCTGGGGAAAGAATCTTATGACTGTCTGCAAAGAGAAGAAGTTGGGTGTCCGAATGGTCTGAAAATGGCAAGCAGGGTACAATAACCTCACTCAACAGATGTCAATAATATTATTATTTTATAATTCAACACGTCCATCGTGTGTTGTTGACGATCTTAACTGGGGCTTATTTTTGGGGTAGAGCTTATATCATGACCACCCTGGTTAGGTCTTATTTATGGAGAAATACGGTTGGTAGTATTTGTCCTTAACAAATCTGATCTGGTTTGGGTAAAGAGTTTGTAGGCTGCCTATGTCCTTATTTATTAATTCCATAATGATCCTTTCCATAGCCATACAGATGAGATTGGTCAAGCTTATAAGTCTATAATTACCTGGGTTCATTGATGCCCCACCTTTGTGCAAGAGGATGAGTGCTGCTGTCCTCCATTCCTTCTGCATGGTGACTGGTTGGAAGCTGATGTTGAACAGGACTCTGAAAGGGTCTGACAAGTCATGTTTCAGACTGACCAGCTGGCAGCCCGGTATGTTACCTGGCCCAATGTAAGCAATGTATGCAACTGGCATTATTGTTTTTGTTTACCACAATTTGATGTCTAACGTGTACACAGTCACTAAAATGGCTGTATTTGATGGTTACAGGAGCTATCTCTGGATACAAGTGACTTAGACCTTCTGTTGTTTTATCGCAGTTAAACAGCAGTCACTGATATGGAGTGACAGGAGTATTGCCTCACAATGCACAGTATTTGCTGAAATCAGTGTACAATTTGCACTGCTTTTGCTTATGTTTGTATGTAAGTCTGTTGGGAAGTTGCAGTGTATTTAAGTGTAACAAGTTGGCCATAATTTCTTTCACTTACCGTGAGGAGCATTAACATTGGACACAATAAGTGGCTATCTCTGGAGGTCTGGCAGAAGCAGAATGCAAGTGAAAATAAGTGATCCCTCTAGTTGTGTTCTTGGCTGTGGCTTCTTCTGTGGACAGTCTGTATGGCCTTCATGTCTCTGTATGGATTTATCCATGTGCTCTGCTGTCCTGCAACACCTCAGTTTGCCTGTAGGTATGTGTATGTACGTGTGTGTGTGTGTGTGTGTGTGTGTGTGTGTGTGTGTGTGTGTGTGTGTGTGTGTGTGTGTATCTTGTGATAGACCTGGCTTCTCAAGAGCATTGTCATTGTGTGTGTGTGTGTGTGTTTATTGTGCAGACCTGGCTTCCAGGGGCAGTGCCAGTGTATCTGTGTTGAAATAAATAAATAATATTGCAGATTTGTATCTGTGGACATATACAGTACTGTGAAAACATCTAGTCTAAAACCAGCTTTGCTTAGTGGTGTGTACAGAAAGTCACTGTAGCTTGTATGGGAGCTGAGGACAATATGTTTATTATTACTTTAATTTTTATTTCAATAAACCCTCTGAGGTGTATACAGAATGTTGCTAGAGGAGGGGTTGTGTAGAGTTCAGTCATTATTTCTTTAACTCCATCTCCCATATCGCAGAGATGTGCACAGAATGTCACTACAGCTTCTTTAAAGGCAGTATATACTGTTTAGGAGCAGCACGATGGAGTAGCTGTATGTGATTGCTACTATTTTTACTTTCCTCATGATCAAACACCATTTACATATACAAGTTCTTAATTTTTTGGGTGTAGGGATACAGAGGCATTAGAGTGGTGCACAGAAGGTGCCTGTCTTTTGGGTTTATGATAAGGAGACACATAATATATATGTTTAAACTGCATCCACCTGAAATATATGATAGTGTTTGCCTTCAATGCAGTCTAACAAAACAAGGATACACTTAAGTGACTATTTTTTTGGGTGGGGGTAGGGAAGGGAGGGTCTATTTTCAGATATAGTGTGATGGCTAGAAAGGTGCTTGGTATCACATCGGGACAGAGGAAGGACGACAAGGAGACATGGTGGTGGAATGAGGAAGTACAGGAGAGTATACAGGCAAAGCGGTTGGCAAAGAAGAAGAGGGATTGTCAGAGAGATGAAGAAAGTAGACAGGAGTATAAGGAGATGAGGTGCATGGCAAAGGGAGAGGTGGTGAAGGCTAAGGATAAGGCATATGAAGAGTTGTATGAAAGGTTGGACACTAAGGAGGGAGAAAAGGACCTGTACCGATTGGCTAGACAGAGGGACCAAGCTAGGAAAGATGTGCAGCAGGTAAAGGTGATAAAGGAAAATGAGGGAAACATACTCACAAGCGAGGAGTGTGTTGAGCAGATGGAAAGAGTACTTTGAGGGGTTGATGAATGAAGAGAATGAGAGGGAGAGAAGGTTGGATGATGTGGGGATAGTGCAGTGGATTAGCAAGGAGGAAGTAAGGATAGCTATGAAGAGGATGAGGAATGGAAAGGCTATTGGCTCAGATGACATACCTGTGGAAGCATGGAGGTGTTTAGGTGAAATGGCAGTGGAGTTTTTTAACCATATTGTTTAATGAAATCTTAGAAAGTGAGAGGATGCCCGAGGAATGGAGAAAAAGTGTTTTGGTACCAATTTTTAAGAATAAGGGTGATGTGCACAGCTGTAGTAACTACAGAGGGATTAAATTGATCAGTCACAGCATGAAGTTATGGGAAAGAGTAGTGGACTATGATGTTTGCAGATGACATTGTGATCTGTAGTGAGAGTAGGGAACAGGTGGAGGAGACCCTGGAGAGATGGAGATATGCTCTAGTGAGAAGAGGAATGAAGGTCAGCAGGACTAAGACAGAATATATGTGTGTAAATGAGAGGGAGTTTAGAGGAATGGTGAGGATACAAGGAGTAGAGGTGGTGAAGGTGAATGAGTTTAAATACTTGGGGTCAATAGTTCAGAGTAACGGTGAGAGTGGAAGAGAGGTGAAGAAGAGAGTACAGGCAGGATGGAGTGGGTGGAGAGGAGTGTCAGGAGTGATTTGTGACAGACAAGTACCTGTAAGACTGAAAGGGAAGGTCTACAAGAGGGTATTGAGACCAGCTATGTTATATGGGTTGGAGACAGTGGCACTGACAAAAAGGCAGGAGTTTGAGCTGGATGTGGCAGAGTTAAAGATGTTAAGATTTGCACTGGGTGTGACGAGGTTGGACAGGATTAGGAATAAGTATATTAGAGGGTCAGCCCAGGTTGGAAGATTTGGGGACAAAGCCAGAGAGGCAAGATTACATTGGTTTGGACATGTGCTGAGGAGGGATGCTGAGTATAGTGGGAAAAAAGATGCTAGGGATGAAGCTACCAGGTAACAGGAAAAGAGGAAGGCCTAAGATAAGGTTTATGGATGTGTTAAGAGAGGACATGCAGGTGGTTGGTGTGACAGAGCAAGATGCAGAGGACAGGAAGAAATGGAAACAGGTGATCCGCTGTGGTGACCCCTAATGTAAACAGCTGAAAGAAGATGATGAGTGTATGCCAAATTTTAGGGTTTGTTGAAATAATGCAGGAAAAAAACAGGGTGCAGTGTAAGAGTGAATTTTATTTCTTAGTCATTATTTTTGTTCAAGTGTGTGTTGGTGTGTGTGTGTGTGTGTGTGTGTGTGTGTGTGTGTGTGTGTGTGTGTGTGTGTGTGTGTGTGTGTGTGTGTGCATGTGTGTGTGTATGTGCATAGTGGGGGAGGCACCACTGAGTCATTTACTTAGGGTGGCATTTTACCTAAGGCTGGCCCTGCTCATATTACTTCTGATGTTGGCAGCACACAGAAGTTTATTATATGGTTCTTACTACAGCAGTCTTGTTGTACACTTACGCGGTTTTGCAGCGGTAGCGTTGTTGCCTCACAGCAAGAGGTTCTCCTATACGATTCTCGGCTGGAGTGCAGGGATTGCCTTCTGTGTGGAGTCTGCATGTCCTCCCCGCGGTTGGGTGGGCATTCGAAAGACATGCGTAAATGGGCATGCCTTTGTTGAAGGTTGAAGGTCGAGCTGGCACCTTGGCGTTCGTGAAACTCTACTGCCAATCGTTAGCGGACCGGAGTTCCGCTGTGGTGACCCCTAACCAGGAAAAGCCGAAAGACAACAACTACAGCAGTCTTGTTAATTGTACATGCATTGATTATCTTAGCCTGTATAGTTATTTTACCTACTGTATGAATTTTCTTTATCCCAGACTGTGGCTGAAATGTGTTTATTTTGGATAAGTGTACTATGAAGATTAATAAACAGTAAAGAAATACATTGCTGAATTATATACATCAAAATGCTTATTTTCTTCCTTGGCAATAATTTGGAAATATAATAGCAAATATACCATTCCAAAATAAGTCAGCACTATATACATACACACATATATATATATATATATATATATATATATATATATATATATATATATATATATATATATATATATATATATATATATATATATATATATATATATATATATGTATATATATGGTTCCCTATCAGAAGCCTGAAACACTATAAGCCTGAAAATCAAAATCCTGAAAACTATAGACTGAAAGACCAAAATCCTGAAAGACCAAAATCCTGAAAACACAAATAATGCTAATATGTCACTATAAAGACACTAATATCTACCAACTGATCCTGACCCTAACCCTAACCCTAAGGTCCGTCACTATCGCACACTCACCTGACCCGCGCCCTAACCCTAACTCACTTAAACTGCCCCTAACCCCAATATTTGTCACTATTGCATACATGCCTAACCTGTGCCCTAACCCTAACTCACTTAAACCGCCCCTAACCCTAACATAAAATCAACCGCACACTTACCTGAACCCAACGCATGACCCAACACCACAGGGCTAACAATAGCAAAGCCACAATGACGTCAGTATGTCCATTTTGTGTTTTCAGGATTTTGAGTTTCAGGATTTTGGTCTTTCAGGATTTTGGTCTTTCAGTCTATAGTTTTCAGGATTTTGATTTTCAGGCTTATAGTGTTTCAGGCTTCTGATAGGGAACTATATATATATATATATATATATATATATATATATATATATATATCAAGTATCTGAGATTCTTTTCTTCATTAAAGCCCAAATGGGTAGTATGTTATATTTTAATACAGATCAGATGGTCTCTCAGTTTTGTGTGGACTTGGTATATTACCGTTGACAGCTGTCCTAAAATGGGACCTGAACTCTAAACTTCTTGTTTCTTTCATGTAAAACCTTTCACAAAAGCAGCATCAGAGATAATTTCCTGATCTGCAGTTCTAAAAATAGCATGACATTTAGTAGCTCTGCTGATATTTACAGAAATGCAGACATGCAGCACATGCAAACAGCATGCCATCTACTGGCTCTGTTGGCACTTACAGAAACACAGATTCAGCTATGCCAGCAGCATGTCATTTACTAGCCTCACTGTCATTTGCAGAAATGCAGACATGCAGCACATGCTAACAGCATGCTATTTACTAGCTCTGCTGACATTTGCAGTAACGTAGACATGCAGCACATGCTGACAGCATGCTATTTACTAGCTCTGCTGACATTTACAGTAACGCAGACATGCAGCACATGCTAACAGCATGCTATTTACTAGCTCTGCTGACATTTATAGTAACGCAGACATGCAGCACATGCTAACAGCATGCTATTTACTAGCTCTGCTGACATTTACAGTAACGCAGACATGCAGCACATGCTAACAGCATATTATTTACTAGCTCTGCTGACATTTACAGTAACGCAGTCATGCAGCACATGCTAACAGCATGCTATTTACTAGCTCTGCTGACATTTACAGTAACGCAGACATGCAGCACATGCTAACATCATGTTATTTACTAGCTCTGCTGACATTTACAGTAACGCAGACATGCAGCACATGCTAACATCATGTTATTTACTAGCTCTGCTGACATTTACAGTACCGTAGACATGCAGTACATACTAACAGCATGGTATTTACTAATTCTGCTTATATATACAGAAATGCAGACATGCAGCACATACCAACAACATGCCTTCTATTGTCTCTGCTGACATTTACAGAAAAGCAGACATATAGCACATGCTTAGAGCATATCATTTACTGCCTCTGCTAACAATTAAAGAACACACGTAGTACAAGCTAACAGGATGCCATCTACTGGCTCTGCTGACATCACTTAAAAAACAAACAACAAAAACATGCAGCGCATTTTTTTTGCATCATTGCCATTAACTTTTCCTTGAACATAGCCAGGACATAGGGATTAAGTTCCATTCGTAATACATAATCAATTCATTAAATAATCTGGGTCACCCCTGGTTCTCAGCTCTAGATTCTTCCCTTGACATATTTTCAAGACAGGTTTGCCTATTAACACCACCAGACAAGGACAATATATGCTAACTGATACAAGTGCCTAATCTCTCCCCTTCTGATATTAGAGTCTGCCAAAGCCCCATGAATAGATCAATACAATTTAGCTACTCACAAATTCGTCTACTGTGACTGGTCTGTACTCAGAATTTGCACAGTGTTTCTCTACAATGATGTCAAGATGCCCTTTGTAAACTGTAAGCCAAAGACAGACTTCAGTCTCCTACAAACCTTCATTAAAACAAAACAAACTCACTGTCAACCAAATAAGGAGTTATAACAATGTATGGATCCGTGCCTGGGATTAGGGACTGTTATTGTGCTGGAACTGTTGCCCACTTCTTATAGTTTCACTATGGAGTTAGGCTTTTGCAGTTATTTTTGACTGGCTGCTGATATTAGGACTGATTTTTAGCTTGTGGTCATTATTTCTGTACAAATAAGGGAACTTAAAGCAGGAATTTTCCTAAATTTCAAGAATAGAGTAGTGGAGAGTGGTGAGGCTGAGAAGTGCTAAAGAGCTTCACTCTGTAGTCCTGAGTCTGATTCTGACACTCTCCATGTACAGTCTCTTTGAATTTAAGTAGTTTGTTAACCATGCCATGGTCCCATTTAGACAGTTAACAAATGAATGAAAATCTTTTCAGTTACAACTGCAGCTGGGCAGATTGCTCCGTAGAATGAGGCAGTGAGCCAGGCCTAGGGACTAATAATGTCAAAAGTGCCAGCAAGGGCCTTTTACAACAAGTGGGCATGTTTCACAACACTGTCTCCTATTTCACCATGACTGAACCTAGATTTCCTCTTTCCTTTATACTTCATCAGACTTTTAACTCCTTTGTTTTCTGATGTTTATATGTCCATCACCACTAGTGCACGAATGCTGCACTTTGCCTATGAAGGCAAAGTGCCTGGTATTTTCTACAGTTAAATAAGAAACATATCAGTATGCACTGTAGAACTACAAAAGTGTGCATTTGTACTTTTTTTTGTTAACTGGGTAAGTTAAATGTTCCTTTCTAGAGCCTTTCCAGCCATAGCCTGGGCCACAAGGAAAGGTCCAATGGTAAATACAGTGTATAAATAAGGATAGTTTAGTATAGCCAATTACATCTGCAGAAATATATCCTTAAATATTTAAGATTCAGTCCCCTAAGTGACCGTTTGTTACACCATAGATATATATGCTTGAGCATGCATGCATGCACGCTTATCATGGGTTTAGATTCCATCTTGATTTCTTTATAGCCGTCACCAGATATATTTCTGTACTCTGTATACGTTTATGATATTCTGCTCTTGCTGAATGCATTGTTTGATACGCTGTACTGTTGCATTTCCTGTTATTACAGCTCCACTGATTTCGACTTTCTCATATCAAGCTTGAGAATCAGCATTACTTTAATCTGCTGCATAATCTCTTAAGTAATAAAGAAAAAAAAGGTACACAAGAAAGACAAGCAAAAAATAGAAAAAGAAACATGTAGGAGGAGTGAGCATGTAGCAATTGAAGGCCTGTCGACTCATCTCCCAAACAAACTGTCAGCA
>NC_056744.1:145091525-145116525 GCF_019279795.1 Protopterus annectens | reverse complement strand
GCATCTAAGTGTTCCTAAATACTATTAATCAAATCTGGAAAAACATGATTTATCAATAACAGAGAGGAAACAGTTTTACTGTGTGTGTGTAGCTGCAGCAAGAGCAGCATTAATAGCCAGTTAGTTGCCAAAAGGCAAATCATCACTATTTTTTATTATTGGCAGAACCAACTCTGTCTTTTCACTAAATACTGCTAGATTATTTATCATCTAACTTTACTTATGAGTGTCACCATAAATACTTCATCCAAACATGCTCATGGTGGAGATAAGGATTTGTTATGCAATCAGCACTCCATTTCTGGAACAAACTTTCTCTCCAAATCAAACAATGTAACACGCTATCTTCCTTTAAGATGAAAGTAGACAATTGGATGGGTATTCCTATGTTCTCCTCTGGTATGACTATCCAGTTGCTCCTTGAAAAAGGAAGTAAGGCCAAACGGTGGATAGAAGCAGTCTGTAAATAGTTATATGAGCCAGTTGTCTTGTACATTCTGTCATTCTATGATTCTGTGATTCAGGGACTATTACAATAGTCTGATGTCCCTCCAGCCCCCAAGTACTACTACAAGCCATGGTCCTCTGTCTTCTGGCAACATGACTTAGCAGTCTGCTCTCAACCCGTCTGTGGCCAGTATGATTGCTTTAGGTGTTGTAAGGCAGTGTAACCGCTCTCTTATGCTTATCAACTGTTCATTGTTTCTGTCACCTGATAATACAACCTGCAAAAGATATAAACATTTAAGAAACATGGAAGAAAACCTCTCATGTCAATCCATTGTCAGTAACCATCACACCTCCATAACAGCACATCAAGTACAATGTATTGCTACACCCATAACTTATGCTGAGGGTGTAAAGAAAAAGTTGCTAAAGCCTCCTAGAACACACTCTATAAGATCCCAGCCTCCAGCACAAAAGGCACCACCTTCTCCTTCTCCATTCACACGTATTACAAATCTACACAGCTCACCCACAAGCCATCAGGAAGGCAGGCCTAAGCCCATAAGGCCTACTAAGTCTGCTTCCACACAGGGAAATGGTTTAGTCATAGGTGACTATAAGCTGCTTGTCTGGTGCCAGGATCTGTGATGTCAAAGGGCACTAAAGGCCCTTAAGCCACACAAATATAACTATGGTGTGGTGGTGGCCCATGTAGGACATGAATTACACAGCACATTTAAAACTCGCACATCAAGGAGAGTAATAAAAACTCGACAAAGAAACTGAAAATCACCATCAGATCTGCTAAAGCTAACCATGAACTTAGATTGTCATCAGTAGCTAAAGATAATTATAAACCCTCTTTTAGCTATGTGAAGAAAACAAGAAACAACACCCTACATTGTTCTGAACTTGTTCAAGATGGTATCTCTCATTCAGATCCAACTGACATTGCCAAACCCCTTGTAAACAAATCCACTGCTACTTTCACCCCTCCCACACGCTTCTATCCATAGATGACGATCTTGAAATCACCTTTTCTCACTAAAGGAACATGTACTGAAGACACTGAAGACACTGAATAAGATCATTAATACTTCTACGGGGACTGATACTATATCTGGATGCTTAATAAGTACAGCCAAATATGCCCCAGTCCATGACCTGTTTAACCTAAGCTTAGCTACAGGTTTTCCCCTACTGACTGGTACACTGAAGTTGTAATGCACATGCATAAGGCTGGCCATATCCCCTTGGAATTA
Source organism: Protopterus annectens (assembly GCF_019279795.1). NCBI lineage: Eukaryota > Metazoa > Chordata > Ceratodontiformes > Protopteridae > Protopterus > Protopterus annectens. The sequence goes on along the minus strand of NC_056744.1, from coordinate 145,114,816 downwards.
TAGACCTGTCAGCCTGATCATCTCCATTTACAAGGCTGTGCAGCATGAAATAGCACTCCCTCTATACCAGAGGGCGTGCTGTTACATGTTGCACATCCTTGTAAATTTAACATGTAACAGCACTCCCTCTATACCAGAGTTTAGCACCTATCATGCCTTCAGATCCTGGGATAACTGAGGAGGGCATCGTTATTTGTTAGAAATACCATTACTTTACATCAAAGTACTCATAACCTTAACTTGGAGCTCATGGAGATGTAAATTACCCTTAAGAAATCCAACTGTTCATTCATTGCTAGCTACAGATCCCCATCAGTGTTATCCAAAGATTACAGAAATTATCTTAACACCATTGCTGCATTAAATGTCAAACCACATACCATCTTACTACTTCTATTACAGTTACTGAAGCATTGATTGGCACACTTACACCTCTAAAAATAGTTATGCAGGCATTTCCTAGAATTCATTAATACCAGTGCAGTGGAGCAAATTGCAAAACTACCCACTAAAGGCTGTAATTCATATCATTGACCTGGTTCTTACTAACCTAGCCCCTGATTGCAGCCTACTATGCATCTTTTCATCCCAGGTTAAGTCTGACCACATATCAATCATCTTCTTCATCAGGCCTAGTGGTACCACCTCACCATCAAAAGAGAGCATCTTTAGGGAGTTTTTCAGGGCAAACTTACTTCAGCTTTTAGATTCCCAATGACCCCTTGCAAATGGGCCCAGCAGAGAGGGCTGCTAACTTCACATCTGACTTTTACCAACACCCGAACAGTTGCATAGTAAAATAAGTACCCATCCACCTTAAATAGAACTGTAAATTCAGGAATAAATCTTTCTGGTGGAACTTGAATATTAATAAACTTTACAAAAAAAGAAGAAAAACAGTGAACAGTTGCAAGAAATCCCCATCTCGCTACTTCAAGACTGCACTGAAACATGCTAGCAAGGAACTTAACACTAACTTATAGCAGAGTAGGAACCTAAGGTTGCTACATATTCAAAAGGAAACTGCAAATCTTTCTTCAGTTTTGCAAGAAAAGTAAGGAACAATATACAACACTGCACTGACCTACGTTTTGTTTAAAATAAACCTGCATATTTTTTAAGAAAGCTGTGAACTTTGATCCTTTTATATACCACAATATGTATCTGTGTGCCATGCTTTCAAAATATTTATATTTATATTTGTATATATAAAATATGTCAGTGTGGATTTGTCTCCTCTCTCTCTCTCTCTCTCTCTCTATATATATATATATATATATGTATATACATATATGGAACCTTTTACTTTTGTGGAAAGATGGTTTGATTCACATCTGATTAGTCGATACAATTTTGTTGAATAAACATATGGTTGAAAAGTATTGACAGTTGTGATTCTTGTCGAGGCTAGTGAATTTCCCCTTTTTCCGAAAATAGTGCAGTCTTGGAGTTTGTATATACAATTAGCAGGGGATGTGGGGGACACAGGGGGGGATTGCTCCACCCTGCAAAAAACTATTTTTTCTTTTCTTTTTTCTATTTGTCTTTTGCATGCACTGAGACTGATGCTCAGTGCATGGATAGTAGCATATTGAAATGCATAGTTTAGATCATTTTGTGTCATCATTTTGCACATTGACATTTGTGCTGTTTGACTAAGTTAAGTATATCCATATTTAGATATATTTATAAATGTATAAAATGTGTATGTGTGTGTGTGTGTATATCTTCTTATCTCCTTGCTCTGTCTCTCTCTCTCTCTTCCCATATATATATATATATATATATATATATATATATATATATATATATATATGTACACACACACACACACACACACACACACACACACACACACACACACGTACAGATATAGCTATTTTTCAAATGCATGTCTAATGGTTTTGTGCAGGATTAAGGCTGTGATGCACTAATAAGTTTCATCCTGTAGTCCTGAGTTTGACTCTCTCAGTTTCCATTTGTAAATTCAGGGCAAATAACTTAATTCCAAAGTACATGCATTCAACTCTAATGACAAGAACTTTTTTATTTCATTTTATTTTACAGATTTGTTAATCAGAGTTGAACACTGATACTGGATAATGCTAGGTTCAGACTGTGGTTACAAACTTTAGCATGTAACCATGTATCACAGTGTAGTAATAAGCATTTAATAAAGCCTAGAGAGTGACAAATGGAGACAGTTATCATGCATTACAATATATCAGTGAATATATAACATAAGCAGGACAAGTAAGAATATACTGCTAATAAGTACTAACATATGCAGAATACTCTTTATGACTGTTAAACTGTAAAAAAGTTAAACAAATCTTGTAGTGACAGTATGTGTAGAAGAGTAAATACGGAAAGACTGTCACAAAGTGGAGACTATTTATATCTTGGAGGTGGCTTATGGATTATTGGGTGAAGACTGAGGGATAAGTAGGATGAAGAATAGGGGGGCCAGAGAAGGAAGTACTTAATTTAGTGCACTAGTGGATAAACCAGTGTATGAAATATTTGCTCAGAAGTTGGAAAGACAAATATGTATTGATATTAAGGATAATTATATTGCTTAAAAATAATTTGAATTTAGATTCTTTAAATAGGTATTGTTAAAGCTACTTGTTAAAATTGTAGTAGGTTTCAATGAAGTTTGTGTTATTTAGTTGGGATTCCCAGATCTCTGGCACTAGTACAGAGAAGGCATAATCTGTGCTGTGGAGCTTATAATGGGAGGGAGTAAAATGGGGGTAGGAGTGGGTAATAATCTCAGATTATATGTAGAGGTCCTTTTAGTTGGCCTGCTGGTGAAGGACTGAGCAGTTTAAAAGAGGCTATGAAAAATGCAAACTTTTCATAGGAAGATATTTTGCTTTTAAGAGTGTGGTGTAATGCTACACTTTGTATTTGATAGGGACATGAATCTGCAAATATTTTTGGAAATAGTTTGACGTTGTTTCATTCTTTTTAGAGGGCACTAAGATTAAAGGAAGACCTTATTTAAGCTGGGGTTGGGGGGATTCCATTTTGTATTGCTCTTCTTCCTGCAGGATAGGTAAGTAAGAAATTTGTTTTTAACAGAAAAAGAGTTTGGTAACCTTTACTTCTGTAATTTGAATGTGTTGCTCAAAGGTAAGACTGGGGTCAAACCAGATGCTCAGGTATTTGAATTTCTGCACCTTTTCCTATATTTGGTAGGATTGGATGTGTTCAGATAATTGTATCTATACACATTTGTCAATTTTTTTGTTGAGTGAAGGTAATATGGTAACTGGTCTGAAGTTATTTGCTCTGGTTGATTTTGATATGTTATGGATTAGCTTGATCACTGTAGTTTTTTCTGCTGTTTAGACATAGTGTTTCATGACAGAAGGAGGCCGTAATGATATTTAGCAAGTAGGAGAATATGGTCTTTGCATTGTACTGTAAATTAGGGGTGGAGGGCGTCAGTATATGTAGTAGCATCAGGAAGTAACTGGTCTACTTGTCTTTTGATATTTTTGGTAGATATAAGATTGAGATAGAAGGTAGATCTAGAGTGATAAGTAAATACTAGTATTTGCATAACTGTGAGTGTTGTTTTATAAGTTGTGTGTTAAGAGAGCAAGAGATAAGTGGAGGGGAAGATGGAGTTCAGGATAATTCCTTGGACAAGGCCTAGTGGGGTTAAAGTCTTGGATGTGGTAATTACCACATCTTAGTTCATTGTCCCTTTTTGTGGAGAGCACCCTGTGATTTGACTGACTAGGTTCAATAATTTATTTATTTTTTTACTTGTGAGTCTATTAGGAAGTGAGTTTTGTAATGTGACTGGACTCCAGGTAGCTACATAATAGGAAGATAACTGGATAAGAGGTGTAAATCAGAAATATTTAAGGATGGATTTTGGTTCTTCAGTGGGTTTTGTTTTCATTCTTATGAAAGGGTAAAGATGGAAGTGGGAGGCAGTGGGTTACATGGGTGGTTTGGGGGAGGGACCTATATGGAAGATTAAAGGTATGATCATTAAATTGTGGTGCATGAGGTTATTGAGATTTTTTTTGTCTGTGCATTTTAGGGGACAGATTGTGTATAGTTTAGAAGGAGAGTGTAGTTTTCTGTGAAGTAATAGTATTCATAGAGGTATGAGATAGGTGGGGTTTCACTTTATTTTCATGTTGGAAGAGGGATGTTTCTGAGGGCACTTGTCAAGAATAGATAGTAACTTCTGATTTGACTTGAAATAAATGATGCTTTAGTAGGAAGAGAGGAGGAGGAGAAAGAAAAGATGAGAATTAAAAAGGGTGGAGGGTACAGAATTGAGTAGCTATGTAGACTGTTAGATGATGTTATGAAGGTGCTTATTGGAGCTCATAACCTCCCCTAACAGTTTAGTTTTTTGGGAGAGAAGTAGTAGTGATACATTTGTTTGCCCAAGTCAGCCAGTTTAAGTGTATGTTGATGGGTAAGGGTTTGTTGTTAAGATGGTGCAGAGAGTGAGTTAAATATAACAAAGTTAGTATAGAATAAATGTTATTTTCCCCCAAGAATAAAATTAAGTGGATATACACAGCGGTTGGTCATAATTAGGTTGGATGTATTCAATGAACATTGTTAAAACTGTATTGCTCTGGTTAATGTCTCTTTGTTATGTTAATTGTTTCCATAGTTTTCAAAATTTGCTTTTCATATATGTAACTTTTGGGCTAGGGGATTAGGCAATCATTTGAAGGTTAGAGAAGGTGGAGTGATTAATGAAAAACTGGACTGGATTTCTTGGAAGCTCTGCTGTTGTGTGATATTTATGTTACAGGTGGGTTTAGGTGAGTATAGAACAACCAGTTCAGTGGGGCGGCTAGGGATAGGAGTGGGAGATGAGCATAGCAGGGCACCAAACAGCAGAAGTTTGTTCACGCTCTATTTTTGCAAGTTTGTAATGACCTCGCAGTGTTTGGACAGTCCACCAAGTCCGAATATTTTCGGGACTAGTCCTCCCGAGAACACAGACATCTCTTCCTTACTCTTGGTGATCTCCCAAAGGTTGGACGCCATGAATTCGAGATTGAATATCATTGAAAAAAGTGGTGGTTTGGTTGTTCCTGCCCTCCTGGAGCATGGAGGACCAGACTGTATGAACGAACAGTTTGTTGAAGCCACATCCGCTTCTTTACCAGCGGTTCAAGTGCAACGGGCTCCAACGACTTTCGGCAACAGTTTATCACAATTATCGAATGAATCTCATAGTGGGATCGTTCAGAGCTCTATACCACCAGGGCAAATGCAAAGACCACAGCTGGGTTCTACTAATGGTCTAGCCGTGTTTTCTTCACAAGACTCTTCTTCCAGCAAAGACCACAGCTGGGTTCTACTAATGGTCTAGCCGTGTTTTCTTCACAAGACTCTTCTTCCAGCAAAGACCACAGCTGGGTTCTACTAATGGTCTAGCCGGGTTTTCTTCACAAGACTCTTCTTCCAGCAAAGACCACAGCTGGGTTCTACTAATGGTCTAGCCGGGTTTTCTTCACAAGACTCTTCTTCCAATAATCATTCTGAACAAGGAAGGGCACTTATTGGCGTGACATCTGCGGTGGATTGGATAAAGAATACAGGTGACTTTTTTTCTTTCTTGAAACCACTTGATGATGGACCGCCGGTGCAAGCACCAGGGTCTTCTACATTAGATAATATGGATATCACGGATAAACTTAAAACTTTGGACATTAAAACTCTCAAAATCCGGAAACTGCAGCTTGAAGTTGCTTACTTCAAGCAATGCATTCTCGAGAATATGATACCGAAAGGTTTAAGAAACAACTTTACCCCTTCGGGTTCGATTACGGACAATGTGTTTTGTCAGACTTGAGAAACTTGTTTCAGAAACAAGGTCTTGAACTGTTAGAATTGATTGTTAAACACTATTCTATACACATTGATAAATTGACTGTGGAAATTAATCAAATAGATCAAGATATCAGGATGCATGCAAGTTTTGCAAAGTTCAAGTTTGATCATGAACGTATTTTCGCTAGTATTGACGCCTACATGGGCAAGATAAAAAATCAAAAGACTAGGAAATTGTTTAGGGACAGGCAGGCTTATGCATTGAATACAGCTTACCCCAAACTAAACAATCCCCAAGCCCATAAGGTAGTGGCGTCATCTAGTGAAAATGAGGTGAATGTTATAGGCTCTGAACATTTAAATGAGGGGACTGTTACAACTTCAACAGATGGTTGGAATGTTGTGAGAAGGAGTAACAGAAACAGGAATAAAGCAGGTGGGCTTGAAGCCCAACCTGCAAATGTACCTAATACTAACTCAGTGAATAATGTGAACAATGGGAACCAGCATTTTTTAGGGAATGCATCCAATCAGGACCACAGGAAAAAGAACAAGAAATGGAAGAATTAATTGCTGACATTCCTTCCCCAGTTGTCCCTAATTTTCCACATATTGTGAGGAATATTAAAGGTGATTTTACTATCTATAATTTTTCTTCACTTGTTCTAGAACCTGAACTAGTTGAATTACTTGCACTTGGCAATAACTTTGTTCCCTCAAAATACTTTGATGTTGTCAAAGTTTTAATTGACCTCAAGTGTTATGTACGGAAGTTGAATTTAAAATTATTGTTTAATAACACTGCTACAGAGGGCACTTTTGGTTTAAAGATGCCAAGCACTTTTAATCCTCCTTTACATGTGGGTTTACGCATTTTCGAAAATGCCTGCGAATTGGACATTAGACACCTTGAAAAAACTAAAGGGGTCACAAAAAACAAATTTAACATCTCTAGGGAACAACTACAGGCCCTCAACCAATTAAAAGAGTTTTCTGTCAGGGTCATGAAACCCGACAAGGGTGGGGGGCTGGTAGTATTTGAGAATAGTCTGTACAATGAAAAAATGACATCAGTGCTGGATACACCTGCTTATAACTGTTCCTCCCTCAATGAAATGAATACCAACATCAGCAGGATCAAGGGTTATTATAGAGACTTATTTATAGAAGGTAGAATAGACCTTGACACTTATGAATACATCAATATTTCTCAACCCAGGACGCCTGTGATGTTTGGTATACCCAAGATACATAAGAACCTTGTGGATCCCCCTATGAGGGCGTTAGTTGATGGGAGGTCCTCCATCTCTTATCCGTCAGCAAAATATATTGATTCTTTGCTAGCTAAGTATTTGGAATTGGTTCCAAGCATATGTAAAGATTCCTGGAGCTTCCTTGCTAATATTAATAACATCGGGTTTGACAGGTCCTTCAATTTCCTTACAGTCGACGTTGTCGACTTATACACTTCAATACCACACTTGGAGGCCACAGAATGGTTAGAACTGTTGTTGATGGAATTCAAAGCCCCAAGAGATGAGATTAACAACATTACAGAACTTTTAGACATAGTTCTGTCCTCCAACTTCTTCATCTTTGGAAAGGAATATTACATCCAGAAGCAGGGCATAGCGATGGGCTCCCCTTGTGGGGCCATCGTAGCCAATATGTTTATGGCATATTGGGAGAAAGAATTTGTCCTGAAACATCCAATTTGGAAAGACAAAATTGGTTATTATACCAGATTCCTGGATGATATTTTTATTCTTTTTAGGGGTGATGAAGCAGAGGCACAGTTACTTGTTGATTATTTCAATCAAACAACCTCATTCCTTAGATTTACCTTTAAATTCGAGGTCAGTGAGATAGATTACTTGGATGTCAAACTTAAAAAGGACCCAAGTAATTCTAGGTTTGTCTCGTCCATCTTCCGCAAGGAGACGTACATCAATTCATTCTTACACTACACAAGTGCCCACCCTTTTAAACTGAAAAAAGCAATCATTAAGGGACAGTTAGTTAGGGCAGTCAGAATGTGTAGTGAATTCAAAGACTTTGAAAAAGAATGCGGTGTACTTACTGAGTTTTTCTCCAACAGGGGTTACCCACTGTCCATCATAGAAGAATTAATTGTAGAAGTCACAAATAAAAGATCAAGTGGCATTTTCAGACCACTAATTGACAACCGAATAATTACACCGCTTGCCAATAACAGTAACTTTAGTGAGCAGATGGGTACAGGATCTTGTATTATAGTTAGGACTGATAAACCTAAATGTGATTACACTTTGTCCTTCTCAACTGTTTTCAACTTGAACTCTAAAGAAATCTCGGAGATCATAGATAAGAATTGGTATTTTATTACCAATAATTCCTTTTTGGTGGAGAAACTTGGTGTTAAACCGAGGATCACATATAGAAGAGGCAACAACATTAAGGAATTACTGCAGCGGAACCATTCCAGTCAAACACTTCAGAGAACTAAAGGATGTTTTAGTTGTGGTACATGCAATTGGTGTCATGTTTTGCGGACAGGGAATTCCTTTAGCATAGGTCACAAAAAATATGAGATTGACTGTAAAATTAATTGTGACACTAAATCCATTGTATATGTTGCTTTCTGCGTATGTTGTCCGGCATTTTATGTCGGAAAAACTGATAGGAAATTTAGGGAGCGCATATACCAACACAGTTATGCTATTAGGAATAATAAAAGTGAGAACGCCCTTGCCAAACATGTAGAATCTAACCCTGGACACAATTTTGCATTCATGGGTATTGACTGTATGCATAGACCTGTCAGGGGTGGACCTACCTCTCTTTTACTAGAGATTTTAGAACTGGAATGGCAACTTAAGTTAGATGCCTTTAACATTCCAGGACTAAACGAGAGTTGTAATATAGCCCCTGTTTTGAAATACAGATCTTTTTTACGTTAACAACAGACATGTATTTTTTGTGCATGTAAAAAAAAAAAAAAAAAAAAAAAATTTTTATGGTTATTATAATAACCTGTCACACAAATTTTATATATCTTATATATGAAATAGTTCTTTTCAGAAATTTATTTTAGCATAGATTGTAGTTTGTCAGTAATATATTCATATATATATTTTTTATAAATCAAGTGTATTTGCAGTTTTTATTTAAAAGGCTAGCTGTTACGCTTTTGATCAAGTGCGTGTTGTCTTAAACACATTCAAATCTAAGGAAGTGATGTATCCCTTGTTACAGCTGATTAGAATGAGGTTGACAATGCTATAAATGTAATTGGCGCCTTTTTTCTGTGTTCTTAGCCTCTGAAGAAGCTACTTTGGTGTTGTAGCGAAAACGCTGTTTATTTCATTGTTATAATAAAATTGCGTTAAGGCTCCGGAGACTTGTTTGACTGCCAGGCACTTTCATCTGTTTTCTGAAGTTTGTTCACGCTCTATTTTTGCAAGGGAGTGACCTATATGGAAGATTAAAGGTATGATCATTAAATTGTGGTGCATGAGGTTATTGAGATTTTTTTTGTCTGTGCATTTTAGGGGACAGATTGTGTATAGTTTAGAAGGAGAGTGTAGTTTTCTGTGAAGTAATAGTATTCATAGAGGTATGAGATAGGTGGGGTTTCACTTTATTTTCATGTTGGAAGAGGGATGTTTCTGAGGGCACTTGTCAAGAATAGATAGTAACTTCTGATTTGACTTGAAATAAATGATGCTTTAGTAGGAAGAGAGGAGGAGGAGAAAGAAAAGATGAGAATTAAAAAGGGTGGAGGGTACAGAATTGAGTAGCTATGTAGACTGTTAGATGATGTTATGAAGGTGCTTATTGGAGCTCATAACCTCCCTAACAGTTTAGTTTTTTGGGAGAGAAGTAGTAGTGATACATTTGTTTGCCCAAGTCAGCCAGTTTAAGTGTATGTTGATGGGTAAGGGTTTGTTGTTAAGATGGTGCAGAGAGTGAGTTAAATATAACAAAGTTAGTATAGAATAAATGTTATTTCCCCCCAAGAATAAAATTAAGTGGATATACACAGCGGTTGGTCATAATTAGGTTGGATGTATTCAATGAACATTGTTAAAACTGTATTGCTCTGGTTAATGTCTCTTTGTTATGTTAATTGTTTCCATAGTTTTCAAAATTTGCTTTTCATATATGTAACTTTTGGGCTAGGGGATTAGGCAATCATTTGAAGGTTAGAGAAGGTGGAGTGATTAATGAAAAACTGGACTGGATTTCTTGGAAGCTCTGCTGTTGTGTGATATTTATGTTACAGGTGGGTTTAGGTGAGTATAGAACAACCAGTTCAGTGGGGTGGCTAGGGATAGGAGTGGGAGATGAGCATAGCAGGGCACCAAACAGCAGGCATCAGAGACAAGCTATGTATGCAATGTATGTATGTGGCAGAAAAGTAGCAAATTAGGTGTATAAAATGATCTACACTTTGCAAATAACACCTAAAATCAGAAAGAACACCTTCTAGTACATTTATAGTAATTTTTAGTCATTTCAGTTGTATGTGGAGGCAAAAAGACTGTATAACGTACACAACATTTAAAAGGCACAGCAGCTAACCTACAAAACAAAGGGACAGCAAAACTGAACATGAAGCAAGGAGACAAATTGGTTAGCAGCTGTCCTGTTTTTGACCGGTGTTTGGAGGGAAGGCAGTAGGACATGCCAGAATTTCACTCTGGTATGTAATCCAATACACAGACTGAACCACAGAGGGGTCTGAGCCTGAGGTGATGCCTCAGTTCAGTAGTGTGAAGAAAGTAAGGCTAAGGCTGGGCAGACCAAAATAAGAGTGCATGGATATATTAGAGAAATTATCTTCATCATCATTATCATCATCATCACCCCCCTTTTCCCATTTTTCTAGATAGGGCTGTGGTGTTGTGTCAACTGTCACCATCTCTTTTTCTATTTAGTGCCACCCTCCTGTCTTCTTTGGCTCTCATGTCTGACTGTTGCTGGTCTTCTCACATACAGTCCATCCACCTCTTTGCTGGATGCCCTTATTTCCTCTTGCCATCTTCCTGTCTGCCCATGTTGGCCAGTGTATGCCCACCATAAAGCTCAGCATGCCTGGGCAACCTGGAATAGCTCTGTTGAGCAAAATCTGGACATAAAGCCAATCAACCTGCCAAACACGAACTATATTAGAGAATATATCACTAATAAACATACTGGGAATACAGTGAAGCCAAACTTTAAAATCACATTTTTAGGGTTTTCAGACAGCAACTTGTATTGGCTCTTGTACAGTTATTTTAGTGAAAGGAGATTAATACAGAGCAGTTAATATGTTACTTCATACCACTAACTGAAATATTTCCCTATGCCTGACTAAGTGGCAGCTATTAAACTGAGGTCTGTATTTTAAAGAAAGGAATACTGCTGCAGGTATTTCCCTTCCTTTGTTTTTTGTTCTAAGTGATGTATAGAGGAATATCTGTACAAAGCAAGAATGAAAAGGCAGGTCTATAAATCAGGGAATGAGAGGTAGGGAAAAGGCTTAAAAACCTCAGCTTTGGCCGGCTAAGAACTAGCTGTATTCAACTGGACGTATAAGAGAATTTAAGTACCTTTATCTGCACTTTTTTTCAAAAAATACAGTATTTAAATTGATTTTAACTGTGTTGCAGGAATATTAACTGAACTGGAAGTTAGTCAGTGTTTGCTGAATTTTGTTATTTGCTAGTAATTACAGGTGTGGGGGTAGCCACATTCTTTGATTTCCTGTCCTTGCCTATTTAAGTGGTACAGTGTGAAATATTTTCTGCTTAAAAACCTCAGCTTTGGCCGGCTAAGAACTAGCTGTATTCAACTGGACGTATAAGAGAATTTAAGTACCTTTATCTGCACTTTTTTTCAAAACATACAGTATTTAAATTGATTTTAACTGTATTGCAGGAATATTAACTGAACTGGAAGTTAGTCAGTGTTTGCTGAATTTTGTTATTTGCTAGTAATTACAGGTGTGGGGTAGCCACATTCTTTGATTTCCTGTCCTTGCCTATTTAAGTGGTACAGTGTGAAATATTTTCTGCTTAAAAATCTCAGCTTTGGCCGGCTAAGAACTAGCTGTATTCAACTGGACGTATAAGAGAATTTAAGTACCTTTATCTGCACTTTTATTTTCAAAAAATACAGTATTTAAATTGATTTTAACTGTGTTGCAGGAATATTAACTGAACTGGACATTAGTCAGTGTTTGCTGAATTTTGTTATTTGCTAGTAATTACAGGTGTGGGGTAGCCACATTCTTTGATTTCCTGTCCTTGCCTATTTAAGTGGTACAGTGTGAAATATTTTCTGCTTAAAAACCTCAGCTTTGGCCGGCTAAGAATTAGCTGTATTCAACTGGACGTATAAGATAATTTAAGTACCTTTATCTGCACTTTTTTTTCAAAAATACAGTATTTAAATTGATTTTAACTGTGTTGCAGGAATATTAACTGAACTGGAAGTTTTGACTCTGCTCTTCAGTTAGTCCCTCCCACCCTTCCTGTTTTTGTTTTGGTGTTAATCTTAGTGGCCTTGAAACTGCCCGCCCCTCTTGTAAATTTGTGTTTGGATACTCCTTCTGGGCCCATCTCATTTGCTCACTCAACTGAGTGCAGTGAGATCATATTCTGATTTCAGGCACTCCTACTGTGTACAAAGAGAGCATCTGGGAAACAGAAAAAAAAAGCTTGTTTCCTGCCTTTCCTGTTAAGTGGTATAGACTATTTGTAGGCTTCTGAGCCCCCAAGCCCTTCTGTGTTGGAGGGAAGCCTTCTAGCTTAGTTTTTTTTTCTTATAACTAGCCAGTTTTCTAGTTTCAGCACTTAACTCTGTTTCTTTGATCTCAGCACTTGTTCAGAAAAAAAAATTTTTTTTCATCTGCTTTTACTGTACTTGTGTTTCTACCTACTTTATTTTACTTTTGCATCATCTTAAAAGTACTCAATTGCATTTATTACTGCTTGGTGTAACTCATTCTAAGCCTTTTGGTTTAAACACTTGGGCTTCGGACCAGTTGTTTTGCACTGAGAGGGTTTGTGGTCTGCACTGTAGTGGCAGAACAGATAGCTTACATCCTTCTAGGTTGGGAACTGCTGATTGAGGGCTCAGTGTCTGTTATTCTAAAAGTGTATTCATTCTGGTTTAAGCACTTGGGCTTTCAGGCCAGTTATTTTACATTAAGAGGGTTTGTGGTCTGCACTCTTGTGGGAGGAGAGGATGGACTCTGCCCTTCTGAGCTGGGAATTTCTGGTTAAAGGCTTATAGTGCATGCATCTCTGAACTGCTTCTTACTGAAGTTGGTGCACCTTGTTTGCTGTGGCATAGACTGGATTCGGGCCTGCTGGATCTAGCTTTGTTTGTGTAACTTGAGCACTAATCCAGGCATTCTCTAAAGTATTCAATTGTATTTATTACTGCTTGGTAGTAACTTGATTAAAGTGTAGCTATCATTCTAAGTCTTTTGGATTAAACACTTGGGCTTCAGACCAGTTGTTTTACATTAGGAAGGTTTGTGGCATGCACTGTGGTGGCAGGACAGGTAGCTTTCATCCTTCTAAGTTGGGAACTGCTGATTGAGAGCCCAATGTCTGTTATTCTTAAAGTGTATTAGTTCTGGTTTAAGCACTTGGGCTTCAGGCCAGTTATTTTACATTAAGAAGGTTCGTGGTCTGCACTCTTGTGGGAGAAGAGGCTGGACTCTGCCCTTCTGAGCTGGGAATTTCTGGTTAAAGGTTTATAGTGCCTGAATATTTGAACTGTATCTTACTGAAATTGGTACACCTTGTTTGCTGTAGCATAGACTAGATCCAGGCCTGCTGAATCTAGCTTTGTTTATATGCTTGTTGTTTGTTTGCTTGTTATTTCCCTGAAATGCTAATTCCACCTAATACGCGGCTTCTCAGCCCTTCTGTGGATCACTAGTGATATCTGCATTGCTTACTGTACTTATTTCCTTGTTTCACTTGAAAGAAAGTTCCTGTTTGTTGTTTTTGCATTTAAGTTACCTGTAACACATTGCACTTAAGTTACCTGGCACTTGCTCACTAAAGCAATTATATAAGACAGCACTAAAAATTAAAAGCATTACACCTTCACTCCCCACTGGCCCTTGTTTTCAATTATAAAGGAATTCCCAATATTATTCTAGCATGTCCAAAGGTCAGTTGTCAATCTCCTCTCCGGCCCAGCTGGTGAATCTGGGAATCTTGAGGCAATGTTACAACTGCCTCATGTACACAGACAACCCTCTCCTCCTCCCAACAACTTCCAAGACATGTGAGAGATGCAACCATATAGCCAAACTGGAGGCTAAGCTCTCTCAACTCAGTACTGGCATAACCAGTCAGGAGGAGAAGGAAACCACACTCACTACAATTCCAGTCTCACATAGACCTACCACGACAGCAAACCAAACACATAATCACACAAAAACATACTTGGAGGCTCTAAATAAAGATCTGCCTAAGCAGCAGAGACCTCCAAAGCAGACACCCAAGCAACCGCTACCGCAAAACAAAACACGTGCAACACATATCTCACAAAGCCATTGTGCCGAACAGTCACAGCTCTTAAGACTAAACAATACACCTGATACACTTGTAATAGGTGACTCTATCGTCAGGCACACTGATGTCCCGCTCACCAGGCTGAACAAGGAGAGAGTCACAGTGAGCAGCCTGTCGGGCGCTAGGATCCGCCACATAACACAAGTACTCAGGTCACTCAAATGCAAGTACAAATATGACTCAGTCATTGTCCATGCTGGTGTGAATGACCTGAGACATACCTCCCTGGACTACATGAAAAGAGACATAGAGGAGCTCTCTGAGCATGTAGCCCAGGCCGGTATGACCCTGACCTTGAGTGGCATCTTACCCTCACCAAGAATGATGCCACAATATGAAGACAAGATGATCAATTTCAACAATTGGCTTAAGTACTGGTGTCATTCAAAGGGGATCCAATGCCTGTCAGCTTGGGATGATATGCTCGACAAGCCACGATGCTTTGCTAGGGACGGCTTGCACCTGTCACCCCTGGGCTTTCGGATATTGGCAAAGGCTCTTGCTACCCCCATACTGCCTTTTTTAGGCAAGGCTCAGAAGAAAAACCCACCTCCATAGGTATCACAAGGGATAAGAAACTAAGAGTAATGCTACTCAACACCATAAGTCTAAACCTCAAGATGCACGCACTCGAAACTCTCCTTAGCATGGAGAACATCGATATCTGTGCAGTAACAGAAACCTGGTTCAGGGCTCCCGAGAGCACCCCAGCACTACCAGGTTATACCTCATACCATGCTTTTCGGCCCCAAAACTTGGACCGAACCACAAAAGGAGGGGGAGTATCGATATTCATCAAAGATACCCACACCTCCAGGTTGGTGGCAAAGCACGAAGCATCAGAGACTATCCATGTGCAACTAACAGTGGGTAAAACTGCCTTCCATTTTATAGCCTGCTACAGACCACCCTCCCAAACCCAGGAACCCCACTCGGCCTTCCTGAGAACAGTGAAAAATATGAAGGTCTCTCCAAACACCATTATATTGGGCGACTTCAACTACCCAAACATAGACTGGGAGCATTACTCTAGCTCCAACACCCTAGCCCAAAGGTTCCTAGAATTTATAAACTCAAATGCTATGGAAAAACTTGTTACCACTCCCACAAGAGGGGAAAACATACTGGACCTGATCATCACCAACATGGGGACTCTATGCTCCAGACCAGAAGTGTATCCCTCACTGGTAAGATCAGACCATAAACTAATCTCACTGGATATTCACATCCCGACCCCACCCCTGCCCAGAAAACCACAGTGAAAAACTCTCTAAAGCAAATTTCACACTCCTCAAAACCGAGGTGGAATCCTTCAAAGCCCCCGGGCCTGTGGAAAATACGGCCCAGACCGCAGAATCCTTTATAAACCCATTCTATGAACACCTTCAGGAATGCATGGATCATGCGATCCCAAATAAAACCAAGACCCAATCCTCCAAAGGCAGATGTCCTGTCTGGTGGACCCCAGCCATAAACAAACTATACAATAGAAGGAGAAAGCTACTAAATGATAGAGCAAAATCCCAAAAAGGGAAGGCATCACTGATCAGTATTAGCAAAAAACTATGGGCACTCATAAAATTGTCTAAGGCCAGCTTCGAGAGAAAAATTGCACAGGACACTAAGGATAATCACAAGGCTTTCTTTAGTTATGTTAGGAACCTGGGTGGTAATTCCCAGATATGCTCAGAATTAGTCCAAAATGACAAAAAATACACCGAACCCACAGACATTGCCAACATCCTAGCTGACAGGTTCAGTGCAAACTTCTCCCCCCCACCAAAAGGGCAAATATCTATCCCAGCAGAGTGCTGCCCCCTTGACATCTCAGATGCTCAGGTAAGAGCCGCCCTCTCCAAAGCAAAAATCACAGCATCAATGGGACCAGACAGTGTCCAGGGCTGCGTCCTACATGAACTCCAAGAAGAGCTAAACCCAAACATAAAACTACTGTTCAATCTCAGCCTTACTACAGGATATGTGCCCAAAGAGTGGCGTACAGCAACAGTGGTCCCTCTCCATAAAGGTGGTGCCTCAACGGATCCTGGAAACTATCGCCCCATAAGCCTGACTAGCTTGTTCTGCAAAGCTATGGAAAGGATCATCATGGACCTCATAAATAAAGATATTGGGGACCTACAGACACTGGATCCTACCCAGTTCGGCTTTGTTAAGGGCAGATCCTGCCTCTTAAACTTGGTTGATTTCTTTGAAACAGTCACCAAGGCCATTGATGAGGGGAAGGTGGTCCACACAGCCTACCTGGACCTCGTAAAAGCCTTCGATACAATACCCCACTTGGGCATTATAGATAAGCTCGCCAGCTTAAATATAAACCCCTATGTCACTAGATGGATTGCAAACTGGCTCAAGGACCGAACCCACATGGTTAGAATTGCTGGAGCCATTTTAGACTCCAAACCAGTTGCAAGTGGTGTCCCACAAGGCTCAGTCCTGGGACCTCTCTTGTTCGGTATATATTTCTCGGAGGTACAGGCCAACACGGAAGGACTGTGGCTGACCAAGTTCGCAGATGACTGCAAACTGGGTGCCATAATCGACTCTCCAGCCGACACAAGCATCCTCCAAAAGGGCCTCATAGAAACAGACAACTGGTGCCAGAGCCATGGCCTCAAGCTAAATGCCAAAAAGTGTATAGTCATCCCCTTTGGCAAAAACAAAGTGCCCACAAATTACCACATAGGTTGTAATCCATTAAGTACAGAAGAAGTAATTAGGGACCTGGGGACCCAAGTTGATAGCAATCTCTCATTTGACAACCACGTGGCCAAAGTGGTTAGAAAAACATTTTATATAGCCCACCTAATCATGAAGGGATTCACATCTAGATCAGGGGAGGTCATCGTGCCTCTTTACTCATCCCTCATCAGGCCCATAATTGAGTACAATGCCCCTTTTGGATGTACCTTACCAGACACCTGCAGCAACTGGAAAGACCCCAAAAGTACCTCACCAAGAGGATCAAAGGGCTCAAACAGATGCCATATGCTGCCCGGTTAAAGAAACTCCAGCTCTACTCAGTGGCATACCGCCTGTTCAGAGGCGGTCTGTGCCTGACGTATAAAGCCATGTCCAACCCGGAATTAATGGACATGCTGCACCTCAGAAAATCCAAATCCCATTGAGCTACGCGCTTGAGAGACTTGAACCTCAGCACTGAAATAAATAGGACATGCTGGAGGGACAGATTCATAACCCAGAGGCTCCCTTCACTCTGGAATAAAATCCCAGTCCAGGTTAGGCAGAGTCCCTCATTGACTCTCTTCAAGAGGAATCTTTATGAGTGGATGGGAGATCGTAGGTTTACCCCGGGTATCACTTCTGTGTCACTGTTAGACAGAGGCGCAGTATACTAACCTCGAAAAAGGGCATAGCAAAATAAATTTTAAATGGGTGGCGAAAGCCAAACACTTTCTGGCTAGGCTTATAAATGCCCTAGGGGAGATAGCCTAGTATGAACCTATGAACCTAATAAGGAGAGGAAAAACACAATACCATAGACATACTGATACAGACTTGCTGTTTTCATATGTGTTAGCTAACAGAATCTGATAACTACTATCACTTAACTGTACAGGCAGGAAAATGCAGAAATATTAATGCACATGTATTTGTATTATGCATTTGTGCTGTCATTTATCAAACATGACAGCTAAAATAATATTGTTATAAGTCAATCAATGTAGATGCGATTTCCAATCAGAGCTACCAAGTATGTAAAACACACTCCCCAGGATTCACGAAGCCTCCGTGTAAGAGTTATAACTCTTACACGGAGGCTGCAGTTAAACGGAGTGATGTCAGCATGCTTTGCATATTCATGAGAGCATGCTGAATCACACCTAAGTCTAACACGGTCCATGTAAGACAGTAGGGGGCGTGTCCGTAGGCTGAGCCCTGCAAGCAGACACGCCCCCAGAAGTGTAAAAGTGCCCAAAGTAAACACCCACAACAGAGTCCACGGAAATGTGAATAAACACAACACAACACATGCCCCCACAGACTATGAACATAAAATATATATAAATGAACATGTTATATATTTTTTTTAAATCGGAAAGATGTTTAACCGTGAGTGCGCTCGTTTGCGCAGGCGTACCCGTAGCGCAGCTACAGTTAGCAGTCAGTGGGAAAGCATATAAAAACTAAATATGCAAAATAAGCCAGGAAGCAATAGCGTAGTGGTAGAGATGTTGGCTGAAGAGCAGGCATTCATGGTTCGAGCCCCCACAACACCAATTTTTTTTTTTTTCAAAATAAGCAGGAAACAAGTCCCTGACAAATATGTACACATAAAACCACAATTTATGTAAAATGTAATGAAATAGCCCATTTATATTGAAGACATGTGAGGTAACAAAAGAATAAAAAATGCCAGATGTGCTCATAGCTGAGCTACAGTTTAACAGAGTGAGTGCATATGCCCGTAGATGAGCAGTGGTTTAACTGGTGCAAAATGAGTGCCCGTAGCTGAGCAGTGGTCTAACATGCTAAATCTATGTGCCCCTAACTGAGCTGAGCGTAATATGCGTGCCGATAGCCAAATGAGGCTTAAAGCAGCGTACCCCGTTTGAGCGGAGCTGCGCACCGCGCAAACAAGCTAACCGACTGGCAACGTTGAGCAAGCCGTATCAAAACTGCCTTTACACAGACACACCCCTCAGCATGTCTAGACAGTCATGAAAAATAAAAAGCAGTGGCCAGGTTCGAACCCAGGATACTATACACCATAGTCAAGGGTACCAAACCACTAAGCCACGACAGCAGTACCTAGAAATGCAATAATAGCTAATATATAGGAATGAATACAAACTGGAGCATGACAATGCAGGTTTACTGAAGTTGATACAATTCCAAAATGGCCAATCACAGATATGTGCGGGAAAAACAGACTATATAAGCCCCATAGGCGGGAATACACAGCATAAACGATTGTAGAACTGACCTGCAGGCAGAATGACAGGAGTAGGAGAGGGTAGTTGCTTCCGAGCACAGAGGTGGGGTGTTGAGGAGTCCAGGTACATGGTCTGGCTCCTAGTCCATAATCATGAGGCCCAACTCATGCAGGGCCAGGTCCTCTGGGGAGCATACAGGGCCGAGGTGTGGGACCGTTGGCTCATGATCTCACCAGTGCCACAGGGATTCCAAGGACTGGTGAGCAGGTCCGTCACCACCATGCGGACCTGAAGAGACGCAAGCAGGACCAACTGAACCTTTGGATTCAGGAGGCCCGGCAAACACCCAACGCCCCACTACTGAGTAAGTAACATTTAATTATGTATGTAAGAAATTAAACTAGCTGATATTATGGAGATGTGTATTCCAATATTACTTCATTTATATTACAGCTGCAGGTGCCCGTTCTGCGAACCACAGAGCCTATGGCGATAGGCTGGTGCGGTTGCACCACCAGGCAGGTCAGTAATCCACTACCAGTAACAGTAAAGAAATATAAAAGTATGACAGTCAGCAAAAGAGTGCAGTGTAGTCAGTAAGGAATAAAATCTGCAAGTAACAGTGTGAAAGTGTATGCAAGTATTGCTTGATTACAAAAGTGTGTTTCAGCCTGTAAGTTTAACCAAAAAATGAAACTGTCTGACATATATTCTGAAATAAAAATGCCCTTCCTGTAAGAAAATAGTACACAACCTGCAGCAGGCTGAAAAGTATAGCTGCAGAAGATGATGAAATCACATGTGTGAAATATGTCCCTGTGGAAATACTGAAACATGACAGAAGTGAGACTGCTGGAAAGGATTGTAATAACTACTGGTAAAACATGTCAATAAAGCCTAGAAGTACCATCCTGAATAGTAAAATGAAAGCAAGTGAGAGAGTGTGAGGAAGTGTCATGAATCCAGCAATACAGTAGTAATAACCCCTGAATAAAGTATACTGCAGTCAAGACAGAATGAAATGCATGTGAGATTCAAAACCAAACAGCAAAATCAGTTCAAAGTGTTGCTGCATCTGGAATGTGTATCCCAAAATCTGGATATGTTGCTCTCAGTCTGCAATATGCAGATAGGATGATTGTCTGATATACCAAACATCCACACTTGTCTACAGCTATATAAAGCAAATGTAGCAGGATGATGTAGCTGAACAAAGCTAAATATGAATGTGTATGAAGAACCATAAAATGTATATTGATGTTGCAGTAACAGTCCTATCACCAAGTTGAAATAGTTATCATATAGGAAACTGTAGTTAGAACAGTAGTGTGTGTATATAACTGTAGCTATTAGAAATGTACAGCATATGTATTGTTATTCGAAGGTGTTAATATTACTTTCTTTACCCCACCCTATAACCACATATAACCCATTCCACGTGAAAATGGTATGTGCAATCACAATTAACAGCCCTGGACGTTTGTCCTGTTGGGTCATATATATTTGCATGTCCGTTGATGCATCTGCCCTGTTCATACATCCACACCTGATGGCCTGTTGCCATCAATTAACCCTGCATGTTGTTGGACTGTGTATTTCTGTTCAAATTATGCATGTGTTATGCACGCTGTTCAATGGTGTGAATATCTGGGTGTTTGGTTAATGGGAATACTAATGCATGCTGTTACAACTAATTGTGAATGGTATTATATGTCACTAACCCAAACTGTCATGACATAATGCAAAACATAGGACGACAGGGAAGGTGGGTTCCAGCGGACCCACCTCTCCCACCTCAGCTGGCGAGTGCACCTGGCACTAGTGCCGAGTCCGGACCCTCCTCTGGTGGCCCTGTGCCACCTGCGGGTGGAAGCGCTGCAGGGGATGGGGCTCGCCCCCCCTCTGCAAGTGTGGCTGGAGGAGAACCACCACTCACCCTCCGTAGTGTCCAGACTGTGGTGCGTAGGGAGATTCGGGACTCTGTTCTCGAGCCCCTACACCAGCTTGAGGCACGGGTGGCGCAACTAATGGACATGCCTGTTGCCCCGCCTACACAGCCCCGAGCACAGCCCCGTCCTGGGCAGTGAAGGAACAGTGGCAACTGCCTATGGGTGGAGATATCAGTTCCACTGTTGCCATCTGTGGGCTCATGGGCTCTGGATATCCAAACCTCCGTCCCCGTCAATTGCGTAACCCCCCCACACGTGTCATACACCGCCCCTGTATGCGTCTTGTTTGTCTTGTCTGTTTACCTACCCAACCTACCTCCCCAGCTGTACTGACTTCCTTCACCTGACATACCACTCTCACCTGAAAAAAAAAAAGGGCACTCTGTACCCACAAAAAATTACGCTCCATACATAGCTGCCCATTCTGCACACATGTCTGCTGGACATGGAACCTATCAATTACAATTGGCTGTACAACAAGTATTATTGTTGTCCTGACACCTCTCTCAGGGGTGGAAGGTTTCAAATGTCACACCAAATTACATACATATGCACAGCTGTTGCTGATGAAGAAATAGGCAGCTATGGGCCTTACCTATATCCCTCCTGCACATCCCAAGCTTGTTTCCCTACTGTCTTACCCTCTTTGTGACCCCTTTTTCACCACTTTCCTGTCTCCCCATTTTCTTTTCTTTCAAAGAAAATAGCGGGTGTGCGGAAGAGTAAGCACGTTTAAGCGGTTGTAAGCGGGTGTGCGCTTGTGTGCGTGGAGCTAACCGCCAGTGCGCATGCGTGAGCTCCGCGCAAACCAGCGCTAACCCTGTTACAACTGCTTAAAAGTGCCTTAGTCACTTTGATTGACAGGTCCTGTACTCAGTTCAAAAGCAAAATAAAATCCCACTGTGAGTCCCAAACCCAGGACCTTGGAAACAGTAGTCTGCATGACTTACCACTAAGCCATGACTCTTATACAAGAACATTGTGCTAAAATAAATATATCATGTAATAGTAGGAATGAATGTAAAGGGAATATAGATGTGCAGTACACAAAGCATGCCATTTCGAATTACTATCAAAACTAGTGGATTTCCATAATAGTAGTGTGTGAACAGAAACAGCCATGCTAGTTGGAAGCTAGTAGGTAATAATGTCACTATAGCACCTTGCAAGCCACACACATACTCACAGCAGGATAATCACTGCCCATACCCCACAACCTCTTACAGGAACACATCTGGACCAAGTAATAAAATATGTGGAGCAAAGGCCCAAAACCAGGGACACATTACAAATAATGTTACAACAAATGCAGACAGTTCAGAGAGTAACAGGGTCTGCACTTTGTGGGATGTTTGGAAGGGTATGCATTCTGAAACTTGAATGTTTGTCACCATATTCTGACTTGAGCCCAGAGTGATTTGCCAGAAAAAGGTGTGCATGAGATATTGATCAAAATATGAGGCAGAAATGTGGACAACCTGCAAATATCTGTACACATGACGGGTCTGACACCACCATATTTGAATAGTTAAGAGCCTAGACATAGCAACAGTGAATGACTTACAGGGATGCCCCACAGACTCCATGTGAAATGTACAAACAGTAGGCAGAAAGGTGTAACACATGCAATGGTAACTATGGAGTCCTGAAAGTATTCATCACTTGCATGGCAGAAAAAGTGTAGTAATACATATGCTCATGCTAACCCACAGTCACAACTGCAGCATACCAGACACTTTAATGGGTGTACCCCACTGATATGTACCATTCCATGAAGCACATAACAGATGAACCTGAAAGTCTCTGGGGCCTGCTCAGCAGCATACTCAAATACCCTAATAGATGTCAAGGCCCACACCATGGCCAGACCACACTGCATGCTGTAACACCCTAGCAGATATAGCAAGCATTCCAAGGTGTGAATGTACATGGACAATAGGAAAGCTACAGCAGCACACTACAGTCAGGACACCTAGCAGGCATACAAGTAGTGACTGTAAAGGGCAACTATTGAAGCCTTAGCAACAAAGTGCAAG
>NC_056744.1:144967234-145074329 GCF_019279795.1 Protopterus annectens | reverse complement strand
GGCAAATGTCTGGTACAGCTGCGTCAAATGCCAGATGTGGGAATCATGGTAGCTCCCAGGACAGCCAGCACACACATTCATTATTATGCCCTGGGCATCACACACGACCTGGCAGTTGATGGAGGAAGCCCTTGCGGTTGATGCATGCCCTACCCGCTCACTGGCTGGTGCTTTGATGCATATGTGCGTGCAGTCTATTGCACCCACTACCTCAGGGTATTCCGCTATTTGCTGGAAGAGATGCATATTGCTGGCTAATACCTCACAGGCATTGGGGAAATATACATGATCACCGACATGTGCTGACATGGCATCCAGGAACTGGTGCAGTACCCTGGAGGCTGATGCCTGTGATATCCCCATCATATCACCAGTTGGTCTCTGGAAGGTACCTGTTGCTAGTATTCTTAGGCCAACACATACCTTGGTTTCCACTGGGATGGGTTCCCCTCTGTTGGTTCTGTGTGTGAGGCGTGGCCTGCACAGTTCCATTATTTGCTGCAGGAGGTCTCTGTCCACTCTATAGCGCTCTACTATCTCCAGCTCATGTAACCCGTGGTAGGTGACCCTGGGCCTGTACACTCTTCTCCGTCTCCTCACTGTGGGTTGTCTGGCACCATCTGCATTGTCACCACCCTCAGCAAGTCGCCTATGTCTCATTATGACAGCTATGGCAGCCCCTAACATTTCTGCTCTGAGTTCAGCTTTTTCAGTTTTCACTTCTAATAACTTAACTCCTGTCTTGCAGTGTCTCTTGAGAGAAACATCCTGCACTGCTGTTTGCAGAGTTTTAAGTGCTGGGCTGGGCTACTATTCTGCCTGTGTAATTGCCTGCTCCTAATTGTTTTCACCTGCTAGCTCCAGCAGTATTCCCTGCTAGCTTCCTACTAAATCTGTTGCTTCCTTTTTCCTCTCTGTTTCCACAGGGAGGAGCCGTGTGCAAACCAGCAGAAACACGCTCACAGTGGCTTACACGCGCGCACACATGCTTACACGTTCAGAATCTGCTTATTCGGATTAAAACGCGTGCACACCTGCGCAAACAGTGTTAAACATCTCCCAACACGCTCCCACATGCTCAGTCTGCCTTACACGCACGCACACTGCCTTACTCGCGCTTCATGGCGCACACACGTGCGCATGCACGCCCAGCAAGAAACTTTGGTGTAGGCAACAGTGTACACCTTCCATTTCTTGACTTTCTCATGCTTATTTAGTGGCACACCTCTTTCCATGATATCTGTCTGACATCTGTCATGTAACTCTGACCTCCAATGAACTGCATTTCTTTCTACCATTCCCCCCTGTGATGTCACCTATCTCCTACTCTGTTCCTCCCCCCTCTGTAACTCTTACACTACTCAGACTGTGCTCATTTGCTATGTGACAGTGGAATTCAGTATCCTAACACTCATTTGCATCAGATTGCCTACTAATGCTTAGTTACATCTCTTAGACTCAGCTTCCCCCCTTAGCAACCACTACACGGTGGCCATGTTGGTTTTGGTCTGCTGGTCCCTGCATTGACATTCCATGTATTGCATAAAACCCACATTTGTGGGTTTAAAACCTTCGTTTTTATGTTTTATACAGAGCAGCCCATTTGTGCGGGGCTGCGCTGGGTTTAAACATTATATTTTTAAGATATTTGCATCAGGTTACCTTGCCAATGGCCACATATTTGGCCATTGGCATGCTACCTGACACATATGCACCCTTTATTTGGAGCTGACATGGCTCCATTGCGGTTTTTGCAGAAACGTATTCAGTTGTCAACTGAGTACATTTCTGCAGCTAAAACGGCTCTTACACGGGCTGTTCTGGGGTTCATGGATCGCTAATCATCCTCATTTGCATGCTATTCGGCTGCAAGTGAGGTGATTAGCTTATCCACGCCCACTCCGTGTAAGAGCCGTTTTAGCTTGTCTCTTACACGGACTTTGGGCTGTTCCTGGATCGCGAAGGCTGCATGGAGTCTTACACTACTCTTAGACTCCGTGCAAGCCTTCGTGAATCCTGCCCACTGTCCTGCAAATGGTAATCCAACACAGTTCAGTCTATCCCAGTGATTGCAGTCAGTACATAAATGTACATCAGAGTAATACCTTATAAGACCAGGTACAGGTGTGCCACTACAGGTAGTAGCAAGAGTTGTAGAGGGTAGACATGGCTATGCGGATATGAGAGGAGAAGACCAGCTAAAGGATAGTGATGGGTATATTTAATATACTGCTAATATAAGTTAGTTATTATCTCTCTCCAGTCTGAGAAGGAGTTAAGATCACAAGGTGTACCACCTGCATGGAACCACCACACAGCAGGTGCCATAATCAATCTGTTTGCACATACACATTAGCAAGATCAGTAGCA
The DNA here is from genome assembly GCF_019279795.1 of Protopterus annectens. Taxonomy (NCBI): domain Eukaryota; kingdom Metazoa; phylum Chordata; order Ceratodontiformes; family Protopteridae; genus Protopterus; species Protopterus annectens. The sequence continues at coordinate 145,071,959 of NC_056744.1, read as the reverse complement.
AAATGGCAGCACAACAGATTTGTTAAATAATTTGCTTCCTGCAAACAACACCTTAAACCAGAAAAGAGTGCCCTCTAGTATTAACATTAAAATGTTTTAGTAATCCCATTACAGTCCTATGGGGAAATCATAAAGATTAAATAACAGCATGCAACACTGTAAAGGCACAGCAGTTAGCCAAAGTGGCAGGGGGGACAAGACAGTTGCCCATGTTTGTGTGGGTTGCAGCTCATAAAATGAGGGTTGTTCGTTTAGGAATGGGATACTGTACAGATGTATTCTTCACTTTTTGTTGTAGGTGATACATGAGGCATGTTTAAACAGAAGTATGAGCTACTTGTGGTTTTAGTATTTCAGAACATTTTTAAAAATCTTTTTCTTTCCTGCTGCCTGCTAACCATTAACCCTCCACTGAATCAACTAACTCATCTCTTCCTGTTAAGTTGAGTCCTTCCTTCTTTCTGGATACCACCCAGGTATACAGTGGCATCTGATGCAGTTTCTATGAATAGCTTTCTATTTAAAAGTAAATCACTGCCTCCTTCACCTGTATCTAATAGCCATTAGAGAATGGGTTACTGTACATCAGTCCCCTGATTGGAGAATGAGCGTTCTCCAGCAGGGGATTAATGTACAAGTAATGCTCACTGAAAAACGAGCCTGTTGCTTTGCTGCTGTGGAGCTCGGACTAAGAAAAACTAATTGTGCCATTATTTTACACTCACTATGCAGAGCTTTTGTGTGTGAGAGAGAGAGAGAGAGAGAGAAAGAGAGAGAGACTCAGAGCGATCATATGTGAATGAATGCATGTATGAAAGCAGAGAAGAGTGTGTGTGTGTATATGTGTGTGTGTGTGTGTGTGTGTGTGTGTGTGTGTGTGTGTGTGTGTGTGTGTGAGTGTGTGTGTGTGTGTGAGAAAAGGCTGTCCCTAAAATTGTTGTGTTTTACTTACTTTATTTATTTATTTATTTAACAATTGTTTACTGGGAAAGTCCGACTTGGAACGGAGCCAATTTTCAGCAGAGGCCCAGGAAGAAACACTCTAGATGCATGTCTTTGTATCTTTGAGTCTTTTTTTTTTAAGTCTATATTATTTTTTATATATTTTTCATGTAAAATGCTTCTTCCAACACCATTAACATATAGTACAGAAAGTTTGAAACATTAGGCGAAGGAACTATTTTCCATCAGAAATACACAAAAAAATATAGTACTGAAAAAAAAATACACAACAATTTTACATAGAGCCCATTCTGTAAGTGCAATAATGCCCTCCAGGGTGTGTGTTAATGTGTAATTAACACCCTTCCAGGAGCGCAGAGGCCCACCACCTGCAGTGCTGGGCCTCATAGCACCTCTGGGCAGGTGTTAATTACACATTAACACACACCCTGTCGGGCATTATTGCTTACATAAATAACACTATGCTCTTTATGCTACACAGACATCTCCTTTTGGAGTGTCTATAACATAAGACTAGCTCAGGCTACCCAAGGTAGAATGACACATGTGTATCTTTATGACTTTCACTGATACAATCCCTTCCACATTTCTGATAGTTTTCTAGAGTGATGGGGTAGGGGGCTGTTCATGCTTCATCCTCAACTTCATGAAATCTATTAATTAGATTTTAAGGTGGAGATTCAGTTCATCATTTCTAACATTTTCTGAATAATACAAAAAAATCATATTTACATGACCTAACAGCTTTCTTGCCCACTGTCATCCCTGACTTGACTGCCTCTTCATTTGTGATAAAAATACTACACCAAAGGCACTACCCTTTTTCTGCCATGCAAGATATAATATATTCAGAATGTCTGAGTATAATCCTTATAATTACCATGCTGGGGATAAGTGTGTAGATAATTCTACATAGTCTGGACCACTTTTAAAATATACACCTGGAAAAGGAACCAAGATATTGGGAGCAAATAACTCGTGTAGGAAAGGTAATAGAGTGGGATGAGGCCAACAAGACATTTGGATTGCAGGCTAGAAACTGCCTTCCTTACCATGGCTTGATCTCAGAGTAAAGGCAAACAGAAAGGGGTGGGGGGGCTGGGGGGGGGGTAAGTGAAAGACCTGATTTGGCTGAATTTTTAGCTGAATCTATAACAAAACCAACTTTTAAAAAGGGATGATTCGTATGGCATATAAAATATTGCATGATAACTATAAGAATCAATCAGAGTAATTTAGAAACTATTGGGAAGAGAGACTGGAAAAGCAATGTACAGGAAAACAATGGGAAGACATATGTACGGCTCCCAAGTATGCAGCAAGTCCAGAAGGGTTTGGATTTTCGCTTGGACGTTTTTTCATAGTAGGTATTGTTATACACCAAGCAGCATACTTCTCAACTGTCCAGATTTTTGCAGAATGTCCAGATTTTTGCCTCAAATTTTTGGTCTGTTTCTCACAAAATATATTGTTTTCTAGCAAATCACTGAGGATTGAAGCCACTAAATAATGATACAGATTTGGGTTACAGACTTTATAGCCTTCAGAAAAACAAAACCTGTTATAGTATTCACTTTCTAAATTTATATGAACAATATTTAAAATCTGTCCCTATTTGTGGGCCATGCTGACAGTTAGCTAGTTTGTTATGTTGGATAAAGTGGGTAATTAGTTGCTGGTGAATGCATTTTTCCATAATTTTTGCTAATGGTGATAAGAGAGCAATAGGTCGATAGTTGGAATAATCATTGGATTTGCCACCTTTATGTAAAGGGATAATGTGGGAGATTTTCCAGATATCTGGGACAATTCCTTCATTTATACTTCTGGAAATCAAAGTCTACATCAACTTATTTGAGGTAATTAATATTAGAAAAGAGGTAAAAAGAACTGGAGGAGAGATCTTTAGAAAAGGTAAGTAGCAGATTTTATTTATTTATTTATTTATCATTTGTTGACCGGGAAAGTCCGACTAGGTTCAACAGAGCCTGTTTTCAGCGGAGGCCCGGGGAGAAATGCTCCAGATGCATGTCTTTGGAATGTGGGAGGAAACCGGAGTACCTGGAGGAAACCCACGCAAACACAGGGAGAACATGCAAACTCCACACAGAAGGCACCCCAGCCGAGAATCGAACTGGAGAACCTCTTGCTGTGAGGTGACAATGTTAACCACTGCACCACTGTGCCACCCTGATTACATGTAAGTAAATGGAAATTGAACAATACATGCATAGTAATGTTCAGGAGAAGGAGTGAGGTTTAAGGGAAGGCTTACTTTGCATCATGGTAGTATCCTTATTTTTGATTAGTGTTCACTGCATCTTTATGTCATTTGAAATTATTATGTTAGGGGTTAGCATAATGGTTAACATGTTTACCTAATAGACATGATGCACAGGGATTGATCCTCACCTTTAGGGAAACTGGCTAGGCTTAAAATGGCTTACAAGAGCAGCTAGCCTAGTACTTACCTAGGATCCCCTCTCTCATTATGAGCTTTACCACATGGTTACTATTTCCTAGGAAAGTATGTTACTTTGTATTTCATTATATGGAATCTAATATTTTTCAGTATTTCTCCAGCCTTGCAAAGTCCATTCTTATCCTTATTTCTGATATGTCTACACCAACTAACTGCCAGCTTGTTTAGAGCAAGGAGGGTATACAGTGAGTATGGGACCTGCTGTTTGTAATTTGATCTTAATTACCATGCTGGGAGTTTCCTAGCTGAAAGGATAAGGCTCTTAAGGGAAAGCAGGGCTGTTGTTGGTCCAACGGCAGAAAAAGTCAGCATTGCATACTGGAGGTTGTGGGTTCAGGTCCCAAATGAGAGCTGTTATCCTTTCACTAATATGATTCTGGAAACACCTGGAGGAGGACAGTTTATTGTATAGTGTGTTTTCTTTGCTCATTTTGCATAAACTGTCTGAGTAAATTCCTACCTGTGAGACATTGGCAATATTTTAACTTTTAGTTAGAGGTTTAGGTTGTAGTAAACAAGCAAGAAATAAACATGTGGAAAACACATTGTCGACAACTTGTAGATCACTTTTTTATTAACCATTACAGAAATACTGAAGCTGTCAAGCTGTTAGTGGACTGGCTATTCAGACATGAAAGCATAGTCTGGAACCTTGAATACTCTCTTCATGTTATCCTATCTTAAAGATCTGCTCCCTAGAGCTGCACGCAGTCAGTATTTCCTATGCAGTTAAACAAACTGAGAAGAATGCTGCAGGAAAGGTGGGAACATTCATGGAGAAATGCATTCACAGACAATTACTTGGCCATCTAACACAAAATAACTTACTATCCAACTGTCAACATGGTTTCAGACCGTCACATAGCACTACCACTGCCCTTCTTTCCTTCACAGATTGTATCAACAAAAACCGCAATTTAAACAAGCTGTCTTCAGCACTATTTATTGACCTGTCTAAAGCTTTTGACATGGTAAATCACCAAATTCTCATCAAAATACTGAAATCCCTGTCACTAGATACATCTTCTATAAAGTGGTTCCAGTTCTACCTTGATAAAAGACCACAGGCCATACTATGGCACAAGTCTCTCTCAACTCACCTGCCCGTCAACCTTGGTGTCCCTCAAGGGTCCATCCTAGGACCTCTACTTTTTTCCATATTTATTAATGACCTTCACCTTGCCATCCCCCAAGCCACATGCATACAATATGCAGATGACTCCACACTGATATGCTCAGCCCCCTCCTCTTCTGAACTTCAATCTCTTACCCAACAAGTATTTAACACAGTTGAGCAATGGTTCACACATAGATGCCTTCTCCTAAACCCCAAAAAGACTAAACTCCTCCTCTTCTCTCCTACTAAGAAGTCCCCACTCTGGATTTCTCAGTTAACTCTACCAATAAAACTATTATATCCCCTGAACCAACCACCAAACTATTGGGTATCACCATTGACAACAATCTGAACTTTGATATCCATATTAACAATACTATAAAAACTGTCAACAAAAAACTAGGCTCTCTCTATAGGAAAAAATCCTTCCTCTTACCTTCAGCTAAAACCACTATAGCACACACTCATCGAATCTCTTCTCTTCTTTATGCCTCACCCATTTTTACTAACCTATCTAAAAATAATCTTAGCAAATTGGAAATGTCCTACAATAACATTGCTAGATTTGCTACAGGCACCCCATTTAGAATCCATCATTGCATTAATTTAAAGCAGCTGGGATGGCTTGAACTACAAAATCTGATTAAATTCCATCAACTATCTATAGCCCACAACACTTTTTACAAACCTTCCAAAACTCCTATTCTATCCACACTCATCACTCCCTATAAAAACCTGAAATCCTTAAGGTCTTCTCAGAGACTTCTAGTACATACCACTAAACCAAACAACAAGGCTGGAGACTCCCTTTTTTCTAATATTGTTGGAAAAGCCTGGAATCTCCTCCCCAGTGAACTCTCTTCACTTCCCTCAGTATCATGCTTTAAAAACAAATTGAAAGTGTTCCTCAGTACACAGTGGTTATGCCCCTGTAATAAGCCTGACTAGTTATGTGTCTCTTAATACTTTGCTTTTCCTACCCCTTCTACTCATTAACTGTAAGTCCTTCCTTATTAACCATTATACTATCTACCTCTAGAACATCTTGATTGTACTAGCATGCTATGTTATGCCTGTAAACTGCACTGCTGAATTTACTGTGATAACCTGTAATATGTATTGTAAATAGGATTTTTTTTCTTTAATGTTTCCTTATTTGTTATCTTGTTAATTACATTGTTCTATCTTGGAGTTTATCTCCCCGGGCCTCTACTGAAAATGGGCATGTATCCAGTTAGACTAGCCCGGTCAACAAATGTAAAATAAAATAAAATAAAATTAGGCAGAAGAGAGAAAGAGGACAAAATAACCTAAGATTGTCAAAGCAGTGCAAACAGGTTGGATGGGGCAAAGTAAGGTGATGGAAAAAAGTGGGAGAGAAAGTTATGACAAACCAAAGGAAACAGGTGTGGAAGGAGAGATACAAAGTAATGGCAAACAATAAGAGGGAGATAGGACCAGAGGTGGCCAGACAGAACCAACACCACATGATTAATAGAAGGAAATGGGCAGGAAAGGACCCTTAGCCACATGGATGTCACGAAGAAAAAATGAGTCAGAACAATGGAGAGATCTTGTAGTCAGCAGGATAATGAAGAGCTGACCTACACCACAGAGAGAGCAGAGAGGCAGCCTACACAGGCAAGGAGGAAAACTGAGAATGGTAGAAATGGAGGTAGAACAAAAGCAATCAAGAGCTTCCAGTTTCTCAGTGTTTGCATTATCTTTTGTTAAGTCTTTTCCCACATATCCTTTTTAATCCATACTCCTAAATTTTTATTTATTTATTTTACATTTGTTAACCGGGCTGGTCCAACTGGATATATTTCCATTTTCAGTGGAGGCCCGGGGAGAAAAGCTCCACAGTATCATTAAAACATTTATAATGTACAAGTATAAGAAGAAAAAAAAAATAATCTTGTTGATAAAAATAATGAGTGATCAGTAGTTACAAAGTCATACAATTTAAGCAAACACAGTATTCAGATAGAATTCTTACAGAAATATAAAGAAAAAGTATTTAGTTAAATGTAGATAGAGAGCATTTGTCAAGGAGAAATCAGCTAAATATGAAACATAATAAGACTTTCTTACATTAAGATATGTGAGGTTGTTTACACTATGTTCATAGTTTAATACATCTGCTATTTGCAACAAAAACTTGAGGCAGTTACCACTGCTTAAGGTAAGTGGAGAGAAAAAGGAGAGGAGAGGCAGTATAGGGAAAATGGCAAAAGCGAGAGCAGACAAATTAGAAAGGGTAACAGCAAGGGCAAAGCCAGAGTGTTTTAATATGTTGCTTGAGCCCCCCCCCCCTTTTTTTTTAAAGAGCGGGAAGGAGGGAAGTGCAGTTAGATCTACAGACAAATTAGATAGGGTAACAGTAAGGGCAAAGCCAATGTTTTTTAAGATGTTGCTTGTGCCTTTTTTTAAAGAGCGGGAAGGAGGGAAGTGCAGTTAGATCTGATGGCAACATGTTCCAATGTTTTCCAGCAGTATTTGAAAACAAGGAATCACCTGCCAAGTTATTAGACTTGCTAATGCTAGCTAGGAGTTTAGTGGAAGAGCATAAGAAATTGAGGTTTGTATAGGGGGTAATAAGGTTAGAGAGTATCGGTGTGTTGTTAGGTTGGTAGAAAATTTTATGAACAAAAAGTAAGTTGGGAAAGTAGCAAGATGTTTTGTAGTTCAAGCCAGTCTAGCTGCTGTAGGTTCAGACAATGATGAGTTCTAGAGGGGTTTCCAGTGGCAAATTTGGCAATATTAATATAGGAGTTAGCTAGTTTAGTGAGATTATTTTTCTTTAGGTTAGTAAATATGGGGGAAGCATAGATAACAGTGGAGACTAGATGGGAGTGGGTAATGGAAGTTCTGGCTATAGGGGTTAAGAAGGGTTTTATTTTATACAGGGAGCCCAATTTTCTATTTACACTTTTTATTGTGTTGTTTATATGATTGTCAAATGTTAGGTTGTTGTCAATTATGACTCCTAATAGTTTGGTGGTAGAGTCAGGGTTTATAATGGTGCCATTATTTGACTTGATAGAGAAATTGATTGGGGGGGACTTACTGTTAGGTGAGAAGAGTAAGAGCTTGTTTTTTTTTTGCATTCAAAAGGAGGCAATGTTTTAAGAACCATTCCTCGACTAAGTTAAATACTGTCTGGGTTAGGGATTGTAGTTCAGATATGGAGTTGGCAGAACATATGAGTGTGGAGTCATCTGCATATTGTATACAGGTAGCTTGAGGGACTTCTAAGTGAAGGTTGTTGATGAACACTGAGAATAGAAGTGGACCAAGAATAGAGCCCTGAGGGACTCCAAGGGAGACTGGGAGGTGGGGAGACAGTTTATTCTCCCAGAGGATTGCTTGTTGCCTATTGTTAAGGTAGGACTTAAACCAGAGAACTGCCTTAGAGTCAAGAGCAAGGGGTTCAAGATTTTTTAGGAGTATGGGGTGGTTGACCATGTCAAAGGCTTTTGACAGATCAATAAAGAGTGCTGATGAGAGGATGTTGTTATTTAGTTTTTTATTGATGGAGTCGGTGAAGGATAGGAAGGCTGTGGTGGTACTATGAAATGGCCTAAAACCATGCTGACAGTTAGCTAGTTTGTTATGTTGGATAAAGTGGGTAATTAGTTGCTGGTGAATGCATTTTTCCATAATTTTTGCTAATGGTGATAAGAGAGCAATAGGCCGATAGTTGGAATAATCACTGGATTTGCCACCTTTATGTAAAGGGATAATGTGGGAGATTTTCCAGATATCTGGGACAATTTCTTCATTTATACTTCTGTTTATATTGATGTTTACAGGATAAGCAACTGCTTTAGCTGCTTGTTGCAGGTATTTAGATGGTAATTGGTCAGCAGAGGGGGTAAATGGCTTAAGTTTCTGTATAAGTTTTTGGATGCATGAGGTTGCGACAGGTTGTAATTGGAATGAGGGGAGGGTATCAGGTAAAGAGATTGGGAGATTAGAGTAGTTTGTGGAAAGCTGACAGGCTAGAGAGTTTATGGTGTCAGTGGAAAAGGTGTTAAAGGCATTGGCGGTTTGAAGGGAGGTATTGTTTTCAGCTCCTAGAGGAGGTGGTGTGCTGGAGTGCCCTGGGTGTAAGAGTTTATTAATGCTAGACCAGAACTTCTGTGGATTGTTATGGTGAGATTGCTATAGTTTACAGTAGTAGTTTTTTTTGTCAGTAAGTATAGCTTTTTTGTAGTATTTCTTAGCTGTCTAAATGTTTGATGGTCTAAGATATTTTTGGATGCTGTCCACTTGGCCCATGATTTATTCCTGAGCAATATGAGTTGTCTAGTTTCTTTTGAAAGCCAGGGGGCAGGTTTGGACTTAATTCTGATAGATCGTTTGGGAGCATGCTTGTCAAGGATAGTTAAGAATTTAGAGTTAAAATATTTCACGGCCTCCTCAAGAGGGAGAGTTTTTAGAGGGTACCAGTTGCAGGCATTAAGTTCATTTTGGAATAAGACAGGGTTAAAGTGTTTGTTGGTTCGAGAGATTTTGTACGCATGAGCCTGAGCCATTAGCCGAGGTACTAGGAAGCACCAATAAATTTGTTACATCTGTTTATCGGAGTTCATGTGGATTGTGTTCTGGCTCTACCTTTCAGTCCATTAGCCGAGGTACTAGGAAGTACCAATAAATTTGTTACATCTGTTTATCGGAGTTTGTGTGGATTGTGTTCTGGCTCTACCTTTCAGTCCTGTTGTTTTTTTTTCATTTATTTTTGTGGTTATTTTTTGTTTATTTCTGGATTCTTTACATATGGTCAAAAAAGATATTCTTGTAAATGGAGATTCAGTTATTAGAGGAACTGTTACTTACATTTGCAGAGAAGACAATGAACATAAAATCATGTTATGCTTGCCAGGAGCAAAAATAGAAGATGCTAGACAAGCCTTAGAATGCTTTAATGTAAGGACGTATGGATCTTTTTACTTATGTCGATATAAATGATCTCTTCTGTAAGGACTCTCTGACTGTTAATAGGAAACTTACAGCCAGCCCTCTTAGTATAGCTTGTACTGATGTTAGGACGTATTTTCACAAATCACATATAGAAAGGAGAGCCAGGTCACTGGGAATGAAAAGATTTTTTGGGTAAATACCTACTTGAAAAAATGTCCTTTTTTAAGAAAATGGAAATGTGCTGAGCATCTGAGTCTAATTTTGAGCACACGTGTTTTCAGATAGGATGGCATGCATTTGTCAAGATCAGAGAAGAGAATTTTTGCAGCAGATATTTTGTAGTATTTGCCAAACACAAGGTAGGATTTTTGCCATGATGACAATTTAGCAGTTCACAGATACTAACATTCAGTGCATCTCTGGTGGTTGTTAATGCTAGGAACATTAATAAAGTTTTATTACTAGAAAATTAGCTACATTCCCATAAGACTGATGTTTTTGTTTGAAATATTGTTAATGAACAATGGCTAGAAATCAGTTCTGTCAGGGTATAAAGATTTTTACTATAACAGACATTCTAACAAAAATCAGGGGTGTGTTATGACAGGGATTAAAGATTGTTATGAGGCCTGTAATTATTACATGTTCAGTGATAACACCAAAACTATAGATTGTGTGACTGTTACAATAAAGGCAACTTTGGAACATGTAACAATTGGAGTGCATAGACCATCAAAGTCAAGTGCTGATGACCTAGAGGAATTCATACATTTCTTGCATGAAACACAGGAGGGAAGATGAATAGTGGCTGTGGACTTACATTTACCAGAAACAGAATGGAATAAAATTGATTCAATAATATCACTAATGAAATTATTCACAGTGTATGTTCATGAACAGCAATTGCTTCAGACTGTAAAAAAATTAACAGGGAAAGGAACATATTAGACATTGTTTGTATTCCTAAAGAAATTGCTGTTACTTCACATTAAGTTTTACCACAATTGATGCTGTGATCATAGGATTATAAAGGTTAATTTGTTGCTAGATAATTCTGCCAAACTGAAATCTAAACGAATGTACAGAAGATTAATTACAAGTTATATGGAAGCAAAACAGTTGCTATGCAAAACTAATTGGAGTGATGTATTCGGTGGAAAAACTAAAGAAGAAATGTGAAAAGTTTTGAAAAATAAATTGTTTGAGTGCAAAAAATCAAAAAATGTTTAACATCAGGATCTAGTCATACAAGTCAGGGGGATATATTTCCATAAAAACAAGATACCTGATTAAGGTAGAAAATATGTCAAATTGCAACTTTGAAAACTGAAATAAACAAGCTGGACAAACAAATGAAGCATAGTGTGAGACAAGATAATGAGCACAATAGGAAACCATTTGATAGATACATAAAATATGGAAGGAGTAAAGACATACAGACTGATAAACTGTGTGTAGATTCTAAAATTTATTCTCATACACAACAGATTATAAAGATATTTACAAAATCTTATGCAAAACAGTTTGGCTCTATAAAAGGGGGTGGTAAGTTGCTCTAGTGATATCCAGACAACCTCAGATACTGGAAATAAAATATATTATATTGAAAATTAACTATGCAAACACAAACCAGACAAAGCACTGGGAAGAGACTGAATAAGTAATAATGACCTGAGAACACTTCATCAAAAACTTATAGTACCATTATATTTATTATTTACTTGGTCATGTAAATACGGGGAGATTCCTCAAGAGTGGAAACATGCATTTATTAAACCTGTCTTTAAGGGAAAGGAGAGTTGGACAAACCCAGAGTCATATAGACCCTTAAGTCTACTTTCCTATTATGGAAAAATAATGGAGAAGGTAATATTAGATAAGTTATTATCAGAACTGGAATGGTTGCGATTTGATACCATATATCAGTATGCATGTATTGAAAATAGATCTATTACCACCTGTAGCACGATGTTCTACAATATAATAACAGCTATGAATGAAAAATTGTTCTGTGATGTCATTTATAAAGATTTAACTTCAGCATTTGATAGGGTTATACATAAAACACTGATAAATAAATTAGAACAGCTAGGTATTGATTTAATATTGATAAGCTGGATAGCTACATGGCTAACAAACAGGACATGGCAAGTATCATACAGCAATTAGACAGGTGAAATTCTGGTTTACAGTCAGGGTGTCCCACAGGACTCTGTCCTAGGCCCTTACTTGTTTAGATTGAAATTTTCAGACCTAATTTTTTTCATCTGAGGTGTTCTATAGTCTGTATTCAGATGACCTGAAACTGGGTAAACAGATTACATGTGTTACAGATAGGGCATGTCCACAAAAGAACTTGACTAAATTGACCATTTGGGCATAGGTGAATAATATTCTGATAAATACATAAAAAAAACTAAGCATATGAGACATAAATTGAAAGGCGAATATTTAATACAGCACCCAGTGATTGAACCTGTGGATTCATTTAAGGACTTGGGTAAATGGGTAGATCCAGCTTTGAGATTTTCTAACCATATCAACCAATTGGTTTATGATGGTTATAGACCTATAGGTTGTATAAAAATATTTATAAAGTCTAGGAAATCAGAAATGATGAAGTGATTGTTAATTACATTAGACCCAAATTTGAGTATGGAATAACAATATGGAAACCTTATAAGTAAACAAGCGTTTTTAAAGTGGGAAGAATACAGAGGAAATATACCAACAGCATCCATAGATGTGAAAATTTAAGTTATGATGAAAGAATAAAACATATGAACTTGTACAGTGTCTCTGACAGATATTTAAGATGGGATCTTATTCAGGAATATAGGGTATTTAGAGACAACTATCTCTGGGAATGTTTGGGTTATCAAAAAGTAGTAGAAAATCATCAGTCAACCTCTGTAGAAGATTCTATAGGAATGAGAAGTGCACTAATTGGCTGTTTGAGAGAGCAGCTGATGCATGGAACAGGCTACCAAGCTACACTAAAGCAAGCACTAGTTTAGATATTTTTAAAAACAGCCTGGACACTTATTATGGGAACAACTGTTTCGGTATATTGGCAGGCTAGAAGGGCATTAATTCCCATGCTTGAAATATTTGTATGTCTGTATGTATGTCATAAGGCAAGAATACAGGTTCTGTCTAACTGAGAAGGTCTGACCTGAAATTTGTACATTGTATACCCCGTATTGTGAACTTGAATGCATTACAATGATATCATGGAAATGCACCCATGCAATGGACTTAACGAGATACATAAAACTAATATACTATGTGCTAAGTCATTTTGTAAACAATAACCATTTTGACTAATTGGAGAAGGCAACAGTTTCCTCAAACTAGAGTCTAATAAAATAATTGATCAATGTTTCAGCAAATTGTTTTTCATAATATTGGCCATATAACTGTATATATGTATGACTTTACAAACCTCTTAAGACATATGTAGGTATACTGCATTGAGGAGACACAGTTGGAACAGACCAATGAATGCTTTTTGCAAAGACTAATAGCAATGCCATGTATAAATAGGAATGATAAAATGATCATATTTTCGCAACTTTTTGCAAACACTCCTTAATAAGTCTAGCTGTGTACATTCCAATTTATGTTTTTCTGGCAAATCACTTTGATGATCTGAGGAATGGAATTACTAAATAATGACCTACACTTGAGTTTCAGACTTCATATCCTTTAGAAAATGCATTTTAACACAAACCATGTTATTCTAGCTACTTTCTAAGTTTGTAAGAGCACTGTTTAAAATCTGTCCCTATTTTCAGGCCTTTCTCCCCCCATAATGTAAGGCTTTGTCCAGATTTCTTGAGCTAAGAGGTTGAGAGGTATGATGATACACAAGCACTCTGATTGTCTGATGAGTATGCTCTTCTAAAAATAAACAAATTAAATAATTAGAATAACTACAGCATTATTAGATTTTAATCAACTTCTCTTTGTATGCAAACCTGTTTCACACATGGACCAGCACACTCAACCAGATAAATATTAAGCAAATAAATATAAATGAATTACTGAATTCCATAGATTCAGCACTTTATCATATTTTCCAAAGCTTACTGTGACATCTATGCTGCAGTTCTGTACTTTTTATATACAAGGAATGTGTTAACAATAAGACTAACTTTTCAAGTTGAGACTTGTGTTTGCTCCTGGGATACTTGCATTTAATCAATAGTGTCAATACAAGTTAACTCCAGTTTAACCGCACCTCATGCAAACTATTTATTTGTAATATATGGAGTGTATTAATTACTCTTCTAAAAACTGAAAAAAAAACTTGTAAAAAAGTTCTCACTGGTGAACTTTGTTATTACTAGGCCTTATGATTCCACACTGAATACAGCCATTAAGAAATGTGTAGAAAAAAATACTGACAGCTTTGATAAGTTATACTTTGGATTGTCAAAAAGTGAAAATATGGCAGAGTAAACTGTTTAATACCTTTTAAAGCTGTTGGTTGATTAGCGATACACTTAATTTTTGGACACCATTTATATGCCAACAGAAGTATGTTATACCATTTAAAGTGATTAGACATTTCACATTCCTAGACTGTTTTTCAGCTTTTTCTGTTAATAATTCAAGGCAGCTAAAACATCCCATGTTTTACAAAAAATATGATAGGGTCTCCTATCATAAATTCAGTGTATTGTGTTCTCTTGAAATTCACCTCATAAGCTTTACTCTAGAAATGAATTTCTTAGAATCCATTTCTTGAACACATAACAAACTGCTTATGATGTGTGACTGAGGCATAGTCCTTTATATTTTCTGCTTATAGGAACAGGGTGCCATCAAAGAAGGATTTTCTGATTTGATGGTGTCAGAAAGTTAATGCTGCAGATTTCTCATATGCATTTTTCAACTGTCAAGCAAGTGGGTCCAGTGTAGATAAATAGTGCAAGGAATATATGCAGGCAAATCATATTAGCAAGCAGTACAGTTAATGTTGTGTGCTATAACCATGCAATTAAGGTGTTTAAATTCCAGAGAGAAAGGTTTGCTTGTGTAAGCTATTTTTTTAAGCTGGCAGCATTGGAAAACTCAAATGTTTTGCAGAAGTGCATAGAAAGAGCATGTAAATGATAGCTACTTCTGGTGTGATTTAGATCAGTAATGTCTCATCTCAATTTTCAGCATTCACGTCACTACTGTATATTTAGCACAGTGGTGTGATATTGTTAGAAAGTAAGCAAAACGACATGTGATCAGCACAGAACTGAAATCAAAGCAACTGGAGTGTAATTGAAAGGTGTCTGATTATTCTGGCAAATGTTTCATAAACAGGCTAAGAATCTAATATGATAAGATTGGAGGTGTAAAAAGACCAGCTGATAAAGGAGGTGTAGAAACTGGTGAGTAATATAGAGCACAGCCACTACACATAATCAAATATAACTAATAGCCGGTCAGTGAATATAAACAGAGAATGCTGAACTTTAAAAAAAAATCATTTTTACTCCAGTACAAATAATGTAGTAATGTTTTATTATACCACAAAGACAGTAGAGTTTGAGTCCCAGGAAAAATTAGTAGAATTAGTGTGAGCTATGTACAGGTAAACAGTGGCAAGAAATGGATTCTAAGAAATTCACCTCTGAAGTAAAGATGTGAGGTGAATTTCTTGGAATCCAGTTCAAGAGAACATAATACAGTGTTAGTGGCACAACAGGTAACGCAATTGTCTTTGGCTCAGAAGGCTGTGGATTCTATTTCCACAACAGGTAGCTCAATTACTGACACTGTACTTATACCATAAGGGGAGTGATGCACTCATGACTGAGACATCTTTTGGATGAGATGTTAAACCGAGGTCCCATCTGCTTGATTTTGTGGTAGCACAGGTGGATGTAAAAAAATCCTGCAGCACCTATTAAAAAGAGTAGGGGAAGTTCCCTAATGCCCTGGCCAAACTTCTCCTGATTTGTTGCTAAAATCCATTTACCATTTAACATAATTTCATTTTTTCTTTCATTCCATATAATCCATGTAACATAAAATAACTTTTTATCTATTCTTTTAACATATTCTTTACTTCTGTTTTTATAATATAAACATTTAATCATATCCATGCTTATTTTACCTGCTTATTTCATATCTTCAAAAAAATCTTCTTTACATAGCTTTCCTCATAACTTTTTTTACTTTTACATTTCAGAAACACATGTTCCATGGTTTCTTCTTCTTGACAATGTAAACATTTATATAACTTTTATTTTTATATAATGTGAGGATATCAGATATTGTTATCTGTGCTAGCATGTCTGGCTGTAGTTTTGTAAATACTTGTAAATAATTATAAATTACCATGGGTTATAAATGCCAGCATGAACTACCTATAAATTTGTAAATAAGTTTATGTTTTTTGATTGTTTCTTTGATTTATGGAATATGTTTGAATCAAACAGTGTTCCTCTGACTGATCAAATGTACATGTCTTTTAAAAAGAATCCTGAAAGCAGGTTGTGCCTGTCAGCTGACCTAAAGTGGTATCATTGTGTGCCAGAGCTGAAAGGAATGGAATTTCCACAGCAGCTGTTTTTGTTTACTTTTCAAAAGTCTGAAACGAGAAAGTAGAATTCTCATAACAGCTTTCTGTGACTTTTAAAAGATTTTGCTATAAAAAAACAGGTTCTGTGTCAGTTTAGCGCAATTGAATTACAGGAGTTGTTGTAGCAGTCACTGGTTGTTTTCCAGATCAGTATTTATCACTCAGAGTTTTTCAGAGCTGTTCAGCAGAAATAGTAGGATTTGCTATACCAGTCACTGCAGACCAGACAACAGCCTAAAGGGTGGATATATATTCTTATTTTGCCTTGCAGAAGTAAGAGTATCATCTTGCCTTGCTGAGTTAATTAGATTAGGCAGGGGCAGTTAATCATTAGACAGTTAGTGATCTACAGTTAGATAGTTAAGAGATTTTTTTCAGTCAGTGTAGAACCTATCCTATGGTGTTATTTTCATAATTTCCTGTGTATGAAACTCTGTGGTTTATTGAAATCAG
The DNA here is from genome assembly GCF_019279795.1 of Protopterus annectens. Taxonomy (NCBI): domain Eukaryota; kingdom Metazoa; phylum Chordata; order Ceratodontiformes; family Protopteridae; genus Protopterus; species Protopterus annectens. The sequence continues at coordinate 145,055,432 of NC_056744.1, read as the reverse complement.
TTATTCAGTGTATATATGCTTTAAATCATTTTAATTTATTAAATATTTTACTACCTTCTATTGTTGCTGGTTATATAGAAAGTACTTTTAGTAACCATAGTGAGTTTATGCTTATTGTGATAACAGCAGTGCCACTCTGAAAAGCCTTACTACTTGGATTACATACTACCTCACATATCAAGATTTATTTTACCCAATATAAGTGAACACCCCTTTTGAAGGGTATCATGGTATTTTGACTGGTGGCAGCATTAATATGTAATCTGGGAAAGAAGACATACCCCGGGATTCATGAACCTTGCGCCAGGCGCCAGCATAGCGCCGGCGTTATAACGCCAAATATGGCTGCTTAGCGATTCAGGTATGAATGAATTCCACGGCACTACCGGCGGCGCCGGACCGTCCCCGCCCCCGGCGTAGGTATGCAAAACACACTGTGTGCGGTATTGCACCATGCAAATGAGGGCAATAGCGATCCACGGCGGCGCAGGCGAAGCGTAAGGGCACGGCAATGTAAACCAAAAAACGGTTTACATTTACCCAAACATACCGGAGGAGTAACGGAAGGCTGTCAAAGTCAGGTATCATATAGGTGCAATATGCCAATGTGGAAAGGCACCGAGAATGTCCAAAGAAAATATGCACAAAATGTAAAAATGACATAAATGGCACGACGTAGAAAGAACAGCAGACCCCGGGATGTGTGCACAGAAGTTGTAAAGCAATGAAATAATATGATAATGTCCGAAAAGAGCATTAGAACACAAATCAGCTGCACAGCCACCACACACCATAGTATGTATGTAAAGCTGCAACCCCAGCGCAATGGTTGTCAAGGAGTGGAGGCGGTGTCCGCGCCGTAACCAGGTATTAGTAGTCAATTCCATGCAAATGAGGCAGATAATAGTGAATCGCAAAACGGCGCCAGCGTAAGGATGGAGCAAACGGCGAGCGGTACTACACCGAGGAGTGGCCTACACGAGATACATGTCAACCACACAGGGTGTGCCACTGTAGGAGGAAGGATATTGAGGACAGCAAATCTGGGCTGTACAATGCACATTACAGCATCATGACTGGCGGTTAGGAAATAGATGCGCTGACAGTACAGAATGCGCGACAAATGCATGTGCACGAGGACGACTACGCTCCCGAACCAGTCATGTGACGGCCTCACCGGCAACAACCAGGGATATAGGAAGGTAATGCGGAGAATACGAGGAAATGCGGAAGCAGTGTAAATGTATCCGTAACGAGCAATTAACACCAAACAATGCAGGAAGGGCAAACGCCGGCAGCTGATAAGTCTGCATGCAGACTCCTGCAGAACGGGAAAGGGAGGCATATGAGAGCAAAGATAATAGGGGATGTAGTAGAAATGCAAAGAGCAAAGAACCGAAATAGCACAGCCAAGTACAGAGGTAGCATAACCGCGTCGCAGATAAAATGCATCATATGCCATGTGCGCAGGATGCAGTAATGTAAGATGCCAGGCGAAGGCAATGCAGGCAACTGTAATGTTACACTACAGGCAGTACCGTTGCAGCTGCAAGCGTAAAACCACGGAAATAATCCATGGATAGGGCCGCACAGACACACCCAATGACATCACCGGTATACAGCACAACAGTAATAAATGTGAATGCGCACAACACACAGCGCGATTTCCCAAACGCCGCACCGTAGGGTGTAAACAGACGAGGAACTTTTAACATGTATATGCTGGGTGCCGCCGTGGCCGTGATGCATAGGTATGTGGCAGAGACAGACGGAGTTGCGGAGGGTGGTGCCGACAACCACCGTAGGCCTCACAGGAGAAGGAGAGTGTTCAGGCCAAGGGTGACCTACCAGGGCTGCGAGACCTGGAGATAGTAGAGCGCTACAGGGTGGACAGGGACACGTTACAGCAAATAGTGGAGCTGTGCCGGCCGCGCCTGAGAACAAGAGACAACAGAGGGGAGCCCATCCCAGTGGACACAAAGGTATGTGTGAGCTTGCGAATACTGGCTACAGGTACCTTTCAAAGGCCCACCGGGACATAATGGGCATCTCACAGGCATCAGCATCCAGGGTACTACACCAGTTCCTGGATGCCATGTTACCACATGCCCATGAGCACATAAAGTTCCCCACATCTCAGGAGGAGTTGGCTAGCAATATGCGCCGCTTCCACCGTGTGGCACAATACCGGAGGTCCTGGGTGCGATAGACTGTACGCACATAGAAATCAAGTCACCACCTGGGGAGCAGGGTAGACGCTACATAAACCGCAAGGGATACCCTCCATCAATTGCCAGGTCGTGTGCAATGCGCAGGGCATTATCATGGATGTGTGTGCTGGCAGCCCTGGAAGCTACCACGACTCCCATATCTGGCATGCCTCACAGCTGTATCAGGTATTCGCCAGTGGGGACATCACACAAGGTCACCTTGTGGGGGATGCTGGCTACGCACTGGAGCCGTGGTTGATGACACCCATCAGAAATGCACACACACACATGCAAGAACGCCATAATGAGGCACACGCACAAACGAGAATAATCATAGAGCGTGTGTTCGATCTTGAAATCACGGTTCCGGTGCTTGGATACATCCGTGGAGCCTTGCAGTACTCTCCAGGCACAAGTGCCCACATATTCATAGTATGTTGTATGCTACACAATATGATTCTGCGGAAACAGCTGCTGCAGGGACATAATGCCGGAGGGCCACCAAGCCCGCCACAACTGCCAGGGCAAGCACAGGCACAGGGCGGCGGCGCCACGGACACACTGAGCCAGCCCCAGTAGGTAGACAGAGGCGCATCCAATATGCCTACGCCCTGGCAAAGAGGGAACGATAGCACATACTTTGACAGTGTAGGCCCCATGGACTGACACCTCCTGACCTGCACACACAGTAAAATGGACGCCACACAAACATGTCCGCCCGTAATGTGTACCGTATGTGCGGACGTATGTGTGACTCCAACAAAGGCACCGCCAAACACTGCACACCCAATAGTCAGCAGAGCATGGAACGCCAACACCTCAACGCACGCCGGTTCAACAGCACACGGCGTAGCCATATGCTGCCACTATCGCCGCAAGTCGACCACACATGTACGCATTTGCATACACAGATACGGAAATACATATCAGTACACATGTAGAAATATATGTACGCATACACAGATAGAAAGGACAACAGGGTAATATGGAACCCAGGGATGCAAGGTCACAGATAAGTAAGACGCGAAATCACCACATATTAAACATAGTGACCGACAACCCGATCATCCTGGAGGGTGGGCAGGGCAGGTAACGCCAGCCATGGAAATGTTAACCTGCAGCAATACATATCCGCTGTCGGGATGGTCACCGTCCACGGTACAGTAACGGGATATGTGTAGGGACCCCACCTGTCCCACGTTGTGACGTACAGTCCACCTTTGGCCAGTCCTGTCCTGCAACAACAATGACAAAATGGCAAATGTCCTGAGATTGTAGGACAAAACCATTTCCCATAATTACTTTATTAGTTGCAGAAAACAGTTATTTTGTAGAAGAAACATCTAAATATGATAATAAACAGAATAAGCAACTGTAATGCTACAGCTTAGTATTCCGTCAAAACGTGAATCGCTGTCCTTAGTACTGGTCGTGGGTATGTGTTGGCATGCAAAACCTGACGCATACCTACTAAAATGTCCCACCTTGGCCATTTGAAAAGGTGGCAACCCTACATATGTGCGTGTCATATCCATAGGACATGAGTGCGGAGATACACGCCGCCACCGCGATGCGCCAACGAGGTATTGTGTCCAACCGCCGGTGCGAAAGCGGAAAGCATACCAGTGAAGTGTACGACATTATGAGGAACGACCTCATCTGGGGTGTAAAACAGTGCATGTTCCTCGCAGTTCCTCCAAGTTCCACATTGAAAATGTCTCTCAAACAACCATTGTTAGGAATGTATATAAATGACATCCTGGTAAATAGAATGTACTCATAGTAAGTTAGTAAAGGTTCTTCACTGTAAGTAAATCAGCATATCATAATCAACCTATGACCTACTTAGCTGAAGTTGTCACTATGCCATTACTATGTGTTCCACATTATGCCCATGTGTTTCACATTACTACTGTGTGTGTTCCCCACTCCGGAAATAGAAGGTTGACAGCCATGGCGGCAATATGTGTATGTGTGAGGTGAGGTTGTCGTGTGTTCCGCTGTGTGTGTGTAATGTGTGTGCCAGTGTAAACTGTGTATGAAGGTGACATGTCACAGCCGGAGTGTAATAACAGGCGAGGCATACAGTACAGGAACCATAGGCGATGTACAGCAGTACCCACAAAGTAGTACCGACATCTCCTCAGTGGCTATGCACGTGGCGTAAAATGATGCAAAGCGCAAATGTCCCAAAGTGTACCACAGGGCCATAGCAAACAGGAGATGCAAAGGACGATGTACAAACCACGACCGTAGGTATGGCGGCCATAACTCACACTCCACACGGTCCGTCGGCAACGTTACACACCATCAGCCATGTATGCCGAAAATACGAATGTGCTATCCCCGCACCGATCGTGAACAGTCACGGTCCGGTAAATACCGCGTGTGTTCCACGACCGTGACGTAAGCAAGCGGCACACGAATAGGAGGCTACCGGTAGCATACAGTCCGCCCCAAGTATAGGACCACAATCACCGTGAATTATCAGCGACAAAATGCCAATGGATGGTAGGCACGGACGAACATCCGCAGATATATAACCGATGTGAAGGAGGAATACGTGCAGGAAGCACACATGCAGGCGATACCGACAGCAGACGACATCAACAAAACAAACATTCCCGAACAACACACAGGTAACCCGCAGCTCCCCAAGCACGGATGGAGCACACACACAAGCATATCTGGTATGTATAAATGCAAGACTCACACACCGCACTGCCACCCACATCCGCAGATATACCCCATTGCACATATCAAAGGGATAACAGCTAAAACAGTAGCAAACACATACAGGCAGTGAATGACAGCGCATACCCACAACAAGCTCCTGGGAAACACTAGCAGCGGCTCATGCATCCATGCATTCGCTATGTACAGGAAAATAACAGCCATGTAACACATTTGAATGCACAACGCCATCGACAGACGCCGCCAGGACACGGGGACCCACATGTCGAACACAATACCATACCCAACACACACAATCCACGGCTAACACCACAGCGAAATGTACCCGACAACACACATAGCGGATGCAGTCACACAAACATGATACAATACATACCATCCTCACGAAGGTATTGCAAATAACCAACGGCCACACGAGGAAAGAACCATGGCCTAGTGCCGACGCATAACGAACGAAAGGAAGGGGGATCACCGCTGATATGCGCATAAGTACACACCGAGGAACAGCTATTGGCCTGATTAACCCACATGCATCAGGCGACGACGTAATATAAGGAAGACCCCCTGGATATTCAAACCGTATGTTCATACCGAACGCAGACAAAGTAGACAAAGAGAAAAAGGGGAATAGAGACGAAATCAAAACAAAAGGCCGGAAAGGTATGTCGAACCCACGACATGTACTGGTGTGTAACGCACGATACGTATGACGAATCTGTACAGTATGTGAACGGTGTGTGTAGGTAAAGATACCTGTCCATCAGGCAGAGAGAGGCAAAGGTTGGATATGTAATGCTAAAACGTGCAGCATACCAACAACTGTGGACAACGTGTGCACAGCAGTGGGACAACATGTAAACACCCGCGATAACCCCAGGGCCGGCTTGCCACCCTTTCAAAAGGCCAAAGTGGGAAATCGCCGGGACACACTTCAGATGTTACAGGTGGACACATACCCATGGTCAGTACAAAGGTTAGAACTCTACTTTTTGCATAATGAAATGTGTAGTCTTGTAGCAGTTCAGTTGCTTATTGTGTGTCTTGTAACAGTTAGGAATGTACATACATAAATAAGTATGTTATGCAACTCTTACATAAGAATGGGATATAGTGATGTCCCACAATCTCAGGACATTTGCCATTTGTGATACATTTGTCAGGACACAACTGCCCAAGGAGGGACTGTCCCTTGCAAAGAGGCACAGGTGGTAACCCTACCCCAGGTCTGCCATAGGGGTTGCAAACACAGAACAATGCCACCACCCACGCCGATGTTGGCAGTGGATATCCAACACTGAAGTGCCACAGCAGGATAGGACATTTATGTATAGTGTCACAGCACACATGTGCATGGGCATATACCGTCGATGTCATACGGAATGTGCGCACGACGCGGCACCTATCCCACGCAGTAGGGGCGACTATGTCAATTATGTGTAATGCAAAGCTGGCATGATGGATATGTTCACAAATCATAGACAGTATCACAGGCATAGCATGCATGATGGAGCGATGGGCTAATGTTATATACATACACAAGATATGTATGGCCTGCACATATGGGACAATGTAGTAGCAGAATAGGTACCCAAAATGGAGGTAACAGCAAGTGACCATGTCCAAACGCTCCATAGCAGGTGCAATGTGTGCCACACTGATGTCCAGCTGGGCCTTGTGTAAACACATGTGGAATGGAGACAGTACTGGCACCCCCATGGTAGTGTCCACTGAACGGCAGAACTGGATGTCAACTGTCATGTCTATACAATACGTCCGCTGTGGTGGTACCATGGGTGTGTGTCACCCACCAGCAAGGCAGCTATCACACGACTAGTGACACAGTGTGCCCCTGTGGGATGTGCACAGGACCTATGTCCCACAGCATGGTGTGTGTCCAGTCTGTGGATGTCACACAGACGCCTGGCTGAGCAATGTGGCATGTGTGCACACATGCAGGACTGCTACTCCCCTGCCCACAGCAAACGCCATGTAGGAGTACTACATGCATCAGTACTGTGGAGAACATGGCCCATGGCAGAGTACATTACACCCCTGTGTTAGTGGCATGCAGGTGAGCACAGATGTGTTACATGACTGTCATTTGCATATGTCAACTGTCTGAGCTGGGTAGAGAGCACAGCATGACTATACTGAGACATGTAACGTTGTATCCATTGTGTAAGGTACACCACACATGTGTCATTGTAACACGGCCTGCGTGTACATGTGTGTATGGCACAGGTACAAGGGCACCCAAGGTATCAGCTAGACATACGGTCCAGAAATGTGTAGTCCTGCACATGTGTACCCACGCTTATGGTGTAATATGGCAACCACAGCACCATGTGGGCTATGTGTGTGTACATCAACCATGTACAACGTGATATGCCTGTATAGGGACAGTCCCCATGTGATACACACGGCATGACCGTCAGTATGCAAAGGTGATGTGTATGCACTATGTGTGATGTAACTGATGCAATGATATCTACATGATATATCTGCCACACTGACACCTGTATGGGTGTCAGCAACATGAGCAGGATGAGCTAGAATGCTGCCAGGTATGTAGAAGTGGTACATGTAGGCATGTACAGTACTGTGTGACAGCAGGTAGTGTACGATGCAAATACTGAGCATGAGGGGCCACATGTCTGAGGAACGTGCGATGCCACACGACCGTGAAATGTTGTAGGCACCGGGATATGCCTGGACGACTGTGTGAACTGTACCGAAGGCACATGGCGAACATGCCGATACATAGGGTACGATGTGATGCTGGATGTGTACACTGTCAATAGCATAAAGTGGAATGGTGCTGAAGGGCAAAGAGCGGATCATGTCTGATGTGATACCTCTGTACCACCCCAACCACCCATGCAATAATATGACAGGTGGCCAGCATGGGATGTGGTGTGCTGTGGCGCACAGAAGCCCAACAAGGGTGCCAGGAAAGGCATGCAGGTAGTCATTGAGTGTGTGAAGCATGTATGTCAAGATGTGGCCCAGTGCCATACTGAATGGCCCAGTCATGGGTGTAGAGATGCAGCCCCATACGTGCAATGCAGTACCATCCATGTGTAGTGTGATAGATGTGGTAGTGTGGTGGTCAGGGTGCACAACGACATGAATGGGCTAGCAGTCACTGACGGTGCTGCTGCAGAGACATGTAACAGCCAGGTTGGCGGGATACAACAACCACGGCGGTTGGAGGTGACATTGGGACTGTGTTCCCAGACATAACATGTGCATGACAGTACTATGTATGTGTCCACAGGGTTAATACAATGTCCAGCCAAGGATTGGAACCCTGTAGTGAGTGAGAGTGTGTATTGTTGGTAGGTACCCCATTGGCAGGCAGGATGCCAGCAACATCTGTGTCGCCAATGCCTGCATGACCGTGGTATGCTGCATTGAATGTGGATGTAGTCAAACAGCAAGGACATACCACCACACCGCGTGAGGGCCCACACTGCAATGTCTGGCAGTCATGTGTAGGTAGCTAGCTGTGGAGTATGTCATGCACCAGCAGGACACACCATGACTGTCAAGTGACACACAACACACAGGTGAACAAAACTACCGTGCAACAGCCTGCACATGTGCCCATACAGCACGTGTGCATGGAACAGGAATACCACTGTGGCGCCTGTGAAAATGCCAGCACCACCATGTCTCAGTGTGGAATAGCATGGTCCCTACCAGTGTGTAAATGTAGCAGAAGTGCACTGTGATCACTGTTGGCATAGGCACATAGACTGTCCATCGGACGGGTGCCATGCCCTCAACTACCTCTGTCAGTGGATGTCAGTAATACCGGCTGTAGTGTGTATGTACCATGCATGCTGCTATGGTTGTGTGCTTAGGGTGTGGCTAGCAGGGATGGTAAGCATGGATGTTCAGCAAACAGAGGGGAGGTGTGTAGGCCCAGCATACAGACACATGGAGGTTTGGTGCATGCTGAGGGTAGTGCAGGTATGGTATGTGTCGTGTAATGTGTCACCCAGCTATGCGCACTGCATGCCCAAGCATGTGTGGGCACGTGGGAGTCCATACTAGGGAAGGTCGTGTTGCTGGCAATACATAGCAGTAGCAACTGTCCCAGGTGCAATGTACAGCATGCCAACCCGACTGGCATGTAACCTGTGGTGTACAGTGTCTGCACTGTCGCTGTCACAATGTGTGTAGTGGCCACAAACATGGGTATCTGAACATGGACTACCTATGATGCAATGTGTCATGGGAAAATACAGTATGTGTGTAAATCACGGTGTGGTGTGGGAACCACCCACCTGTGTGTGTTGCAGTCCAGGTATGTGACTGGGAGGTATGATCTGTGTACAATCTGGACTGGCAGGTGTGCCGTAGGGCATGGAGGCAGGTCCCAGGCACCGTAGATAAATGACATGTGTGCTGTACTGTGTGTGCAGTGCTACTGTACAGCACAGTGGAGGGTGTAAGCATTGTCACACATCACTGCATGCTGTGCCTACCTGTGACAGCACTGCCAGAGGCAGACATGTGACACCGCTGCACAGGCAGCATAGCATGAGAAGATGTACATGTGGGCGGCACACCTTAGCCAGATGGCCACACGTCATGTGTGCCACGGTAGTGTGGTTCAACACGACTATCAGACTGGACAAACAGCACATGCCTGCATAACAACAGTATGACCATAGTCAACAGTCCCAGTGACAGAGTAGGCCAATGTAGACTATCCCTGCATGCAGACCAGTGGCTACTGGACACCTGGCTAGACACACACCTGGACGGTTAATCCACCATTGAGCCATCACATGTCCACCACCATGTGGGCCGCATAATGTCATCACAGGGTGGTCACAATAGCAGGTGGCAAGGCAGACACGGTGTACCAGGTGATGTGTCATGTGTGCATATGTTGAGTAGCACAGCCGCTCACATGTCTGCAACATACTGGTGCACGATGTATACTGTTACATGATGAATGGAACTGCACTGTCACCCACTACAGGGCCAGCTGGCACAGGTGTGGTGTGACTGGTGTAACCCATGTTTGCACAGGATACACACTGCTGTTGTAGGCAGCCATGCTGGTGGCCACCAGTGATATATGCAGTGGTCATACAAACATACCGAAAACAGTGTTCAGGCAGGAATGTCAATTGTCGTGGACGATGTGCTGCTATGTGAATGTGGGTGTTTGTTGTGAATGTCACACATCCAGAAGACACCATCTGGTGCAGTCATGGTTGTCAACACCGGTACACACATCCACAGCAGTCAGAACCCAGTCCCGACAATGTGTGTCAGTCACCCTTGTACCGTGTGACATATGTGCACATGGCGGAACACCTCCCACTGTCATCTAAGCTGGCTACATGATGGCTGGAATGTGCTGTAGAAATGTACAATGCTGGTAGCCCAATGAAGTACCTGGAATCAGACACAGTACACTATGTCAGCCATGTAAACCATGCACAACAATGACTGCCCAACAGACACAAACAATGCATTGACACATGGAACATGTGCTCATGACAACCCCCACTGAGGTATGTTGCACATATAGATGTACAATTGTCATCTATGGCCATAGCATGGATGCAGACACACATACTCCACAGGTAGTACCATGTGATGTAGGTAGGGGGCATTGCTTGTGTATATGTCACAGTAGATGTACACAGACATGTCCTGCATAGCCGCCATGTAGGGGTAGCTGTGGTATGTCACTACTGGACATGCCCATACAGAGTACCATGTCCCGCAGGAGATGTGTTAGGTGTGTACCACATGTGACATGCTGACAACAATCTGCGATGTGTATGGCTGCCGGTGTACCTGTGTGACAATGTTCGTGATGGGTGCAAAGGCACATAGTATCGTATTGTATGCACACAAGCCCCACATAGCTGCATAGCCTGAACATACAGTACAAGGAGTGTGTGGGATGATAGCAACCCACAGGTGGAGATGGGTATGGACGGCGGCCCACAACCACATGTGTGTGTACGGTGTTCACGCCCACGACACATGAGCATCTGAGAGGCTAGCGCCACAGTTGTACAGGGTCGCATGTACATATGTTCCGCAACATCCCTGTATGTCCCACCACTGGCCTGTGGACCGATGGACAACAAGCAAATGTGCAGGTATGAGATGTGCACAGCACATCACAGATGCCTACCGAGAACAGGCCTACCATGTAGACATGTGCACAGTAGGTCTGCGCCACCTGCAGTCAAACACGTTAGGTGCCAAACCACACCAATAGTCCGCCAATGACACAGATGGGCGGCATGCCTCTGTGTATGTATGTCTGTGAATGGCTCCAGCATAGCAATATAGCCGTGTCACCATTGTGAACAACAATATGAATGGGTCGTATGTGTGAGGGGTGCATCATATGTGTATGGTCAGATCGACGATACCATCAGTGGGCCTGCTATGTGAACATCCATGTCCCCATACATGGATACCTCTGCTGAGGCCAACACCACATTCACACAGGAGGGATGGCGGTGTAGTGCAGCAGCAGACATGTGGGTGGCAGCGGGCAATGTATGTACACATATGTGTTACCCACATCAGTTCAGGCAGATATCCATGTGCATGGGATAGCGTGTGTGTACACATACAGCACTGTGTCGATCAACATCCCAGCACATAGCACCTGCCAGGGCTACAGTGTATGCATGGATGTGTGATACCTGCATGCACCACACACACCCTCAACAAGCAGCGACAGCATACCTCGCTGGAGGACAGTGTCCACACCATGGTGATAAACATGTGGAATGTCCATTTTCACACAGCTATGACAAAAGCAATGGACAGCCACCCTGCCAATACCGCCAGCCCCTGAGTGGGTCACACCCATTGCCATGTATGTGGCATACCCTGCCATATCATGCAGAGATGACCAGCAAGGCTGCATGAGCTATCACAGTCCCACATGGTGCAATGGACAAAAGGCACTCTCACTATCAACCATACACAGTAGTAATGTGGTGGCGATGCACCCTGTCATGTTACAGGTGCTGTGTGATGCTCTGCACAATGTGTGCGGTACATGCTATGCATGGCCTTTCCTGCCAATGTGTCATGGTTACACATTGCTCCATGTCTATCACATACGTAACACAGGTGAGCTGGGCAAGTTGTCCAGCACCGTACAGTGCTGTGTGGAAGTACATGGCACAACACATGCATGTGCAGGTGTCCATGTGTATGTGTACAGTGCCGCTGCTGACGCTCACAATGGACACAGACGTGATGTGTACTGACATATACACAGTGTACAGGTGAACAGTAGCACAGACGCCACATGGGGACATATGCCAACTGATATGGACATAGGTGCAGCCAGGTACACATGTCCATGGCAGGCTAACATCTACATGGTGCGTGCACAGTGTGATGGGGTGGCACACAGATATGATGTGACACCCAGTGCTCAATGGTGTGAAGCCACAACATCGGCTGTGTCACCGCCACGATGCCCTTCACAGATCACTGTGCAGATGTCGCATATGTCATAGCAATGCATTTCCAACAGTATGCCAGCACAGCAGTGTGAATGTGACCTGCCACCATCATTATGTCTTCCAGATAATGCCACGCTCCGGCTTCCACCATTTAGCCGACAGGAGGAGGAGGTCATCATACCATACCTCCAGAGTAACTACAACGCCTGTTTAGCCATGTGCCACAGCAGGCACAAGAACGGCAGGAGATGTGGGAGGAGTTGTGCAGGAGGGTGAACAGCGTGGCGGAACCAACCGCAGCTACCAACAACCGCAGGCACTGCACAGACCTGATCCGCATGCAAGACAGCGTGCCGCTGCAATCGCCAGGCAACAACGTGGGACAGGTGGTGGGCCACCAACACAGCCCCCACTCACAGCTACGGAGGAGCTCCTGGCCAGTCTGGGGACACCCACGGAACAACACGCAGAACCACTTGCGCCCATCGTGGAGGTGGGTGTCTCCCGAGCTATGAGCCTGGAGCTGCATGGTAAGTCAGTGTTGCATGTTTGTATGATAGGCGACGGGTGTGGGTGTCATAGTACAACACATGATATAGCAATACATGCCAGGTATATGGCCACACAAGATGCAAACCATTGTATGCTATGTTGTGTTAGCAGACATGTGCATAGCACATGCAACCACACACATGCATGATGTGTCATGCACAGTGCTGACCGTGGAGATAGTAATGGCTAATGTGTATACCTTTGTGTAATGCCTTTACAGGTACGCCTGGCGGTCGCAAGGCCAAGGGTCTGTTGCAGGTAAGTCTGTTGCCAGTCAAACGCATGTTCTGCTGTATTGATATTCCCCATGTGTCTAGGCATGACATGCTCACCTGTGTGTGCCCCCGCCACGGTATACAGCTCGCACCACCCGCCATACACACCACCCATGTACAGTAGATACACCTGCTATCAGAGTGGTATGACACCACACAACCAATTGGTGTGTTACGTGCATTCAGCTATGCATACAATGGTGTAGGTGTTACACAATGGCTGCATGTGTAGTATGCATTGGTATGCCAGTGCAGTATGGACACAGTACCACAGAGTGAGCTGTGATCTGGCCAGAGCACAGGTGTTACCAATGTGACCCATGCCCCTGCATCGGTGCACACGCCAGACATGGCGCATGCCATGTCCCATGCACGTGGATGTCTGGCTGCAGCATTGTCACACCATGATATGACCTATGCACAACATAGCAGACATACACACTGTCAGCATATCCAGAGAATGTGACACGCCACACTAGTATGGGTGTATGTCACATGGGCCACCACAGGGCCGTGTGCACAATGTCTACCACACACAATTGTCAATGAGTCAGACAGACAAGGCCATGGTTGATACCTACAGGCATGTTGCCACACAGCACATCCACAGTGGGTACTCACCATTGCACCCTGTACACACATAGTGGGTTCATCAATGTAGTGGACCCCTGGACATCTGATGTAGTACACCAGTGACATGACATTCCTCTCCACAGCTACTACAGGTGCCTCCAATGTCCACTATATATGTGCTGCTGAGCAGCTGAACTGGCTTACAGACATGGCAATGTAATGCGCCCAGGTCACGCATCGCACAGACACATAGCTGTGTCCTGCTACTGTGCAGTGGCACAGAGCCCGCACCACACACCGCACAGCTATGCACACAGCTCACAGCAAACGCATCTACACAGACATCACTGTTACACATACATTGTATCTGTACACTGTACACATAACACTGCACCATGACAGCCATCATGATGTGGTGCATGCGGTGGACACCATCTTCACACGCCCACATGATACCGCACATGTTTGCGGTGTACATTACATACTGTTGGCAGCCATGTGTACTCCCAACTTGCCCGCGCCACACGGTGTATCACGCTGATGCATGCAAACTACCATGAATGTGTGTACTGCATGCCTACTAAATGACACCTGCCTGTTGTACTGTCCCCACCAGGGCAGTGTACATACTGCCACTATGAATGTCTGGTCTGCATTCACTGGTCTGTGTTGTGTGAATGCTGCATGCCACCTGCATAATCACATGCATGCTGTGTGTGTGTGTGTGTGTGTGTGTGTGTGTGTGTGTGTGTGTGTGTGTGTGTGTGTGTGTGTGTGTGTGTGTGTGTGTGTGTGTGTGTGTGTCTGTATTGTAACCGATGGTATGTCTTTGTATTGACAGGTGCTGTAGGTGCTCCCTCCCGCGGTCAATCTGATGCTAGTGTCCCCACAGATACTAGTGGTGATGAGCATGTGCATGAGGCACAGGCAGGGTCGCCACAGGCAGAGACTGTGCCACTGGAGAACATCACACATACGCCCCTTTCATCCCTGCACACGGTTCAGATGCCGACACATACCCCAACACCGTTGCCCATAGATGACGGTCAGTCAGCCGCCTGTTGTCCCCGAGCAGGAATGTGTGGTGGCTGCAGAAGGTGTGGGGACACACGATGTTGCCAGTGTAAGGACTGGTGCAGTGCCACGCAGGCATGTGGCAGGTGCTGCCCGTAGGGGAGCACCGCCAGACATACACCTGCCGCCCAGGTGCAGCAGCTGGTATAACCAGACGCATGTTCCAGACTGTAATGGCGGCGCAGGCACGCGTGCCGAACGGCAGAACCAGGAGGGGCAGAGGCTGCAGAGGTCCGCAATCCGCACTTAAATGACAGCATCCAGGCATTGGCGAATGCACAACAGCATCTTGCCGATGTTCTGGATAGGAGATTGGGCGATATGGCTGGTCTCATCGACCGAGGCTTGGCCATCCTTGTGCGTGCGCACTCCGTGCAGGAACACCAAGTAGGGGTGAGGCATAGGACACGTGGGCGTGTGCCAGCAACACCACCTGCTGCAGGTCAGCGTGCGCACCTCCCATGCCCACACAGACAGTGATGGTAGCAGTAGCACTGCAGCTGCTACCACACCATCCACACCAGGACAGAGCAGGCCACGTGGACGTGGCCCTGGACGGCCCCGCCGTGGGCACGTTTCCAGCGGACATGTGACATCGGAGAGTGGACAGTCTGTACCTCCACCCGGTCGTGCCTGCGACCCCAGGCAGGCGCTGGTCACTTCACCGGCAGACACAGTGAGCCGTAACACCTGCACTGTACAGTCAGGGGCTGCCAAGCATACCCCGTGTAGGCATCACAGATGACTGAACTGTGTACACACACACCCACACACAGCAGACACAACTGTAGGGCTCCACCACACCCACATGCAATCTACATAGTCATGCCCACTCAATGCACTGGCCCTTACACACACACATGATGTCATCCATTGGTACAGCCCATGCCTGTGGCACACATATCACCCTGTGCAAATGATTAAGTCTCTGCCGCGATAACTGTGAGCCACACCATCAATGCACGGTTAAGCTGACATATTATGATGCACAGGGTGGACACGATAGTGAGAGGTGTATGTGATACCTGTGTCCGCATAGTACGTGCTGTGTATGTTGTGGTGTGTGTGTATGGCTGGTGACAGGTGTGTATGTGATGTGTGTTGTGCACGGACATCATGCAGCAGACATACCATGCAGGACAGGTGCAGCATTCATTGATATGTGTACACAGTATGTGTGGTGGTTACATGTGTAGCACCATGTCGGTGCAGTTAACCCGTATGATACTGATGGTGTACTTGCACGTGCCTACTGGGAGCACTGTAATTAGTTCCCCACGTAGTCGTGGTGTACCCACAGGCATGTCTGGCAAAATCAGCATAGCACAGTTACCCACATCTGGCATGGACCCCTACATAGGTACATAGGCACACATGAACGTGACAGGATATGTGCCCTACGACATGTGTGGACCTAGCATGACTGTGTGTGGCATCTAACACCCCTCAGGATGGGGATGCCATATCCATCAGTCCCCAGTCCCTGGTCTAGCAGTGACACACAGAGGTTGACTGGCGATAACTATAGTCACACATCCACACGCCAGTAGCAGTCCTGGACAAAGGCAGTCAGGGCCTTTCCTTCACATGGCCTGGCACTCCTCCCCGTGTTGTAGTGTGTGTCTGGCCGCTACCCTGTTCCCCAGCACGCCCCACTCATCTTTGGGTTGAGGTGTCTGACAGTCGCTTCTGTGCCCGTGTTCGCATGGGGCCTGGGAGGTGGAATGTGCCCATGTCACCCAGGTCAGACATGGCCGTATGTCGGGCACAGATCACCACGGAGCAGCTGTGCTGTGCAGATCCACAGCCAGTGTCCCCTTGGCCGTGCACCTTGTGACACATGTCCCAGCACCGCCATCCCCGCCTTGTGGAACGCTTATGTCCTTCCGAGTGCTGCAGGCGACAGGTTAGCTACAGGCCACATGTGCCATTGTACGCAGTCATTGCACTGGTGTGTGATGTGTACAGGGGTACAATGAACACCCCTGATGTGGTTGCCATTCCATCCAGACCAGGAGGCCACAATGGAATGTCTTCACACCCACATTGCCATTGTGTGTGTTGACAGAGGTTGCCAACAGGTGTGGTAGCCATTACCCTGAACATGTCCACCATCTTTAATGGCGTACCACCTACATGTGACATTGGGACGAACATGTTCTTCACACTGGGTAGGGCTGCACCTTCTCTGGCATTTGGTAGCAGGCCATGGCTCTGGCACCAGTCAGCCATGTCTATGACGCCCTAGGTGGATGTTCGTGTAACATGGGGTGCTGGGTATGTCGGCCGGTGCGTAGTCATCTGCATACCTTGTCTGCTACAATCCCCTATGATTGCATGCACATTGGAAGGTCGGATGCCATATGGCAGGGTGCACAGGAGTGAGCCCTGTGGGCCTCCACTGGGTCCAGATATGAGTGTGACAAAGCACCTTCAGCACCAACCCTGTGTGGTGTGACCTCCAACCTGTGTGAGAAGCATCGGGTGACATATGTCCCCACATGTATGCTGGCGAGCCTTTACATGGGTCCCATGTGTAGTGTGCTCTGAACGCCCCCACCAGGTCATGGTACTGTGTGCAAACCCACATATCCCCATCAATGGCCTTGGTGAACACTCCAGACTGGACGAGCAGGTTCGGGAGGCAGGATCCGCCTTGACTATGTAGTTGTGGGTATGTTCCGCATTGGCTGTACACCGCTATCTGTAACCATGACCACCTGTATGGACCTCCACACAGCTTTGCAGACAACACTTGTCAAGCGATAGGGTGTGGCTGTTGACAGTCCATAGGAGCACTACCCTGGCATAGTGGGACCACAGATGCCATATGGCATCCATTGGGGACATAGCCCATAGTAAGGCTAACATGACACAGTGGTCGCATGTGTGGGCCGAGGGCCTCAAAGAGGATGGGTAGCACACAGCCAGGGAAACCATCGGTGCCCATTGCTGACGTGTCAAACGCCATAGAGATATGGGATCACCCCAGGCCATATGACATGTTTGGGAGGATACACTCTGGTGGGATGGATATGTTCCCTGTTTGGGGATGTATGCATGGAACATGTCCTGTGGTATGCAGACAATGTCTGTGGGTGCAGTGACTGTTGTACCATTCTGGACCATTTCCAGGCAGGTCTGTGTGCCCCCAACCATGTCCTTACCACAGTTAGGGAAGGCCCTGTGGTTGTCTCATGTGCCCTCTGCAGTACCACTCCCACGAGCGGACCTGGATGTTGGTATGTGGGGCCGTATGGTGACGCCGGTATGAATGGGTGATGGGTTGGCTGGTACTGACATTGCCCTGCCATGTAGTAGCGCCAACTGTTGATCTACAGGTAGTCAGTGGCTGCGCGCCACCACAGCATGTGCCTACCTGTGGTGGACAAGGCCCTGATGTCATCATGTTTGCCTGTTGCAGACATGCATGTGGGTGGTCGGGAAGGCATTCGGTAGGCTTTCGGTCTGGCCTCTGTTCAACATTGGCATGGAGGACATGTAGGGTACCACACCGGTCATATGATGTGTGTGGTTTTCTGTGGAGAGGTCATCACTGAGGTCCCCATGCTGGTGTTGGTTACAGTGAGTGGATGACCAGTGGATCCACTATACGGTCTTGCATCACCATTGAGGGCTGTACATCCTGTGTGGGGCATATCCTCACCATGCGTGATGGGCAGAACTGTCAGACATCCCCCTGGTATGTATGGTGCATGGCTGTTTAACAGTGGCCAGGTGTGTGAACACCTGGGACTGCTGGCGACTGTGTTGTGCCATGGGTAATGTTCCCAGGCTATGTATGGGTGGTTCATGTCACCCAAACGGTGCTGTTGTGAGAGCATGCCCACTCACCAGTGTCCTCAGGACATCTGTGAAGGTATCCTGTGTTTGTGAGGGTTGTCTGTAGCATGCAACAAACTGTAGGCCAGTCCTACACATGGTTAATTGCACCTACATATTCCCCGCAGCAACAACAACGCCTGTGGCATGACCGGTTACTGTTGTGTGGCCGGACACTCAGGTTGGTCCGCATTCCGCCCCCCATGCCGCCACACCATGTGTATGCATGTCTGATCTGTGCCGACTCTAAGTGTCTGAGCATGCCCAGTAGGCAGCTGTGTAGATAGACACACAGCACAGTGCACACCGCAGCCGCCTGCAGTAATACCCCGGTGCATGCCTCTATCCCCACGCAACGGCCACGCCTGTGGCATGGCCAGGTTTCTGTTGTGTGGCTGGACACACACGACGGTCCACATTACGCCACCCATGCCGCCGCAACATGTGTATGCATGTCTGCCCTGTGCCGAGTCTAAGTGTCTGAGCATGCCCAGTATGCAGTGATGTACTGATCAGTAGTTACTTGTTATTCTCGACTGCAGCACTAACGCAGTTAGTGTACGGCACTTTGGGATGGTAACAGACTGCGTGACTGCGACTCTGTCCGAACACCCGAGCGGGCGATTGCCTTTGCAAATGATACCACTCACGAGGGGTATGCCTCCTGACAGCGCCTGCTCAGTAAACTCGGTAGCTGCTCTGTAAATGCTTCATACTGTAGTGTGTTCATGTAGATAGGCGAGGTTCGCCCCCGCCCTTTCCGTGTGTGTGTGTGTGTGTGTGTGTGTGTGTGTGTGTGTGTGTGTGTGTGTGTTCCATCTGCCTCTGCGACTGATTATGCTTTTAGACGCCCGCAACACATGCCTTGGCTATTGCCAACTATTGTCTTGGCGGTGCCGCCAGCAGCCTACAAGTATGCCTGTGACAGCGCCTGTTTAGCAAACTCGGTAGCTGCTCTGTAAATGCTTCATACAGTAGTGTGTTCATGTAGATAGTCGAGGTTCGCCCCGCCCCTTCCGTGTGTGTGTGTGTGTTTCCAGCTGCCTCTGCGACTGATTATGCTTTTAGACGCCCGCAACACATGCCTTGGCTATTGCCAACTATTGTCTTGGCGTGACGCCAGCAGCCTACAAGTATGCCTGTGACAGCGCCTGTTTAGCAAACTCGGTAGCGCTCTGTAAATGCTTCATACAGTAGTGTGTTCATGTAGATAGTCGAGGTTCGCCCCCGCCCTTCCGTGTGTGTGTGTGTGTGTGTGTGTTTCCAGCTGCCTCTGCGACTGATTATGCTTTTAGACGCCCGCAACACATGCCTTGGCTATTGCCAACTATTGTCTTGCGGCTGACGCCAGCAGCCTACAAGTATGCCTGTGACAGCGCCTGTTTAGCAAACTCGGTAGCTGCTCTGTAAATGCTTCATACAGTAGTGTGTTCATGTAGATAGTCGAGGTTCGCCCCCGCCCCTTCCGTGTGTGTGTGTGTTTCCAGCTGCCTCTGCGACTGATTATGCTTTTAGACGCCCGCAACACATGCCTTGGCTATTGCCAACTATTGTCTTGCGGGTGACGCCAGCAGCCTACAAGTATGCCTGTGACAGCGCCTGTTTAGCAAACTCGGTAGCTGCTCTGTAAATGCTTCATACAGTAGTGTGTTCATGTAGATAGTCGAGGTTCGCCCCCGTCCCTTCCGTGTGTGTGTGTGTGTTTCCAGCTGCCTCTGCGACTGATTATGCTTTTAGACGCCCGCAACACATGCCTTGGCTATTGCCAACTATTGTCTTGCGGCTGACGCCAGCAGCCTACAAGTATGCCTGTGACAGCGCCTGTTTAGCAAACTCGGTAGCTGCTCTGTAAATGCTTCATACAGTAGTGTGTTCATGTAGATAGTCGTAGGTTCGTCCCCCGTCCCTTCCGTGTGTGTGTGTGTTTCCAGCTGCCTCTGCGACTGATTATGCTTTTAGACGCTCCGCAACACATGCCTTGGCTATTGCCAACTATTGTCTTGGCGGTGACGTCAGCAGCCTACAAGTATGCCTGTGACAGCGCCTGTTTAGCAAACTCGGTAGCTGCTCTGTAAATGCTTCATACAGTAGTGTGTTCATGTAGATAGTCGTATGTTCGTCCCCCGTCCATTCCGTGTGTGTGTGTGTGTGTGTGTGTTTCCAGCTGTCTCTGCGACTGATTATGCTTTTAGACGCTCCGCAACACATGCCTTGGCTATTGCCAACTATTGTCTTGCGGTGACGCCAGCAGCCTACAAGTATGCCTGTGACAGCGCCTGTTTAGCAAACTCGGTAGCTGCTCTGTAAATGCTTCATACAGTAGTGTGTTCATGTAGATAGTCGTAGGTTCGCCCCGCCCCTTCCGTGTGTGTGTGTGTGTTTCCAGCTGTCTCTGCGACTGATTATGCTTTTAGACGCCCGCAACACATGCCTTGGCTATTGCCAACTATTGTCGTGCCGGTGATGTCAGCAGCCTACAAGTATGCCTGTGACAGCGCCTGTTTAGCAAACTCGGTAGCTGCTCTGTAAATGCTTCATACAGTAGTGTGTTCATGTAGATAGTCGAGGTTCGCCCCCGCCCCTTCCGTGTGTGTGTGTGTGTTTCCAGCTGTCTCTGCGACTGATTATGCTTTTAGACGCCCGCAACACATGCCTTGGCTATTGCCAACTATTGTCTTGCGGGTGATGTCAGCAGCCTACAAGTATGCCTGTGACAGCGCCTGTTTAGCAAACTCGGTAGCTGCTCTGTAAATGCTTCATACAGTAGTGTGTTCATGTAGATAGTCGAGGTTCGCCCCCGTCCCTTCCGTGTGTGTGTGTGTGTTTCCAGCTGTCTCTGCGACTGATTATGCTTTTAGACGCTCCGCAACACATGCCTTGGCTATTGCCAACTATTGTCTTGCGGGTGATGTCAGCAGCCTACAAGTATGCCTGTGACAGCGCCTGTTTAGCAAACTCGGTAGCTGCTCTGTAAATGCTTCATACAGTAGTGTGTTCATGTAGATAGTCGTAGGTTCGTCCCCCGTCCCTTCCGTGTGTGTGTGTGTGTGTGTGTTTCCAGCTGCCCCTGCGACTGATTATGCTTTTAGACGCTTCGCAACACATGCCTTGGCTATTTCCAAATATTGTCTTGCGGGTGACGTCAGCAGCCTACATGTATGCCTTCGACAGCGCTCACGCCAGTTAACTCGGTTGCGTTGTGTAATTGATTCATACTGTACTGAGTTCATGTAAATAGGCGTAGGTTCATCTCCCGTCCCTTCCGTGTGTGTGTGTGTTTCCGTTGCTTTCGACCATACATCTGAATAAGCAAATTGTTACAGTGTTCACAATCAACAGTGTGATATTTAAAATCATGTTAGGACTCACATTGTTGTTTGTGAACATTCGTAGACATAGCATATTTCCTGCACACGTTGTGGAAACAACGAAAACGCTGCATGTTTTCATGAACTGTTCAAATGTTACGAAGACTTGTGTTGTGTCGAACTACGGTGACTATTCTTGCTGCAGGTTTCCGGTTTGTTTGTGTTGCATAGTACAATATCATGTAATACGTGTGTTCATAGTATGCTTTCTGTGATGTTGACATGTGTGTGTTTCGTTAGCAGTACGCCTCTGCTTTCTATGCTGTGGCTACATCCCCATTGCTCGCATAGAAAGTGACAAATGGAAGTGTAAGGGTGGACATTTAAAGCCTGGATACTTCCATGTTATGTGTAAGTCTCACGGGCCAACGGGTGATAGCGCATACATGTCTATGAAGTACCTTTGGATACCATATGCGACCTGTCGTGGACGAAATGTTTATGTTGACTGTTCCATCTACCTATGTGTGACATTGTTTGGGGCCATAGGGTGCCAGCAAGTCTTCCCTGTTCATTGGGTGTTTGCCATGGTGTATTGACATCAATCCTATTAATTCACCGAAGGATGTCTTTCTTTGGTGTCAACGCCATAGTTTGACCATCCTATGTCATTCCCAGCAGACGTGGAGATTGTGCCATTGGTATCTTTACACAGGTGACCCATCTGTTCCACTGTATGGAAGCGCAGGATCCCCATAGATGTGCTGGCACATGGTGTGTTGTGTACGCCGGTATCTGCCCAGCGGTCTTTCTTTGAATGGGGTGTGTGTACTGTACACCGTATCTGTATTCCCTGGGTTATGCCTTGCAACAGCTGTGGGATTCCCCCAGGTTTGCAGCTATGGGTGCCATCTTGGCCGTACGCTTGTCCATCCATGGGAACTGCCTACTGGACACTAGTATCGGGCTGTCAACATTTCACAGCTGCATTCTCCTATCTCCGTGGATGAGCGGTTATAGTACTGCGGAGTAACGATATGTTATGGCCACGCCCCGCACACGGGGTGGGACGATGAATCATCTGCCAATCCACACCGACACCCATATATGCATACCCACGATCCCATGTCTGCAACCGTCAACAGTACCCCTTGCACACCCTTCATGTGTGCGGAAATGGGATGTGGACGTACGTGTATGGATGCAGCAGCCTGGGGAGTCCTATTCATATGTCCTGCATTTCATGGACGGCTGTCATCACCCTTGAAGACACCTGTGGTGCACATATCTACCTGTGCCGTAGTCACGGCTGTCACCTCTTCCGGTTCACACTATGTTGCTCACACTCACTTAAGGAGTAATATTTGGGTCCTGCAATGGACACCGATGTGCATATGTAAAGTTTAGGACATGTTGGACTGTGTCCATTCGCCAGTGGGTTTGACTGCCGCCAGATGTTCCCCATTCCCGGATGTCTGTCCGCCTACCCATATTATGTAGTGCTACGTAACCCGTGTCCTTCCACAATTTACCCATAGGGTGTTACTGTAGTCCTGCAGGTTGGCAACAGCTTTACATAATCCTCACAGGTACCATTGTGAACTATCCGCCACTGAATTGTCAGTATAACACAGCCGGTACATGTAGAACCTATGTATTCATGACAGTATGTCGGTTATGTGTGTGAACTCCATATTTTAGCGATAGTATGGCCTTCCTAGTTGACGTTGTTGGTGTGCCATTAATATGTGTTCCACAGGTCGCAGGTATGTTCCGCCGAGTGGAGGCGGGTGATCCCCACATACTGGATAGCACCTTCGCTGCTGTGTACGCTGGGATTCGCATGGCAGGATGGATGTCTACGGGGTGTATGTACTGCTGTTTCCATCTTTATGTCCTGTGTCATGCCCTACTACGGCTGTGTGATTCCACCAGGCTTGCTATTATGGGTGCCATCTTGTCCGTGACGCTTGTCCATCCTTGGGAAATGCCTACTGGACACTGATGTAGGGCTGAACACATTTCACACATGCCTTTAGCATTACCCTATGGGTGCTTTGCATCCTTACTGGGGACTAAGGCACGTCCTGTACCCGCAGCCCTCCCACGGGCGGACAACGGATTATCAGCCAAACAACACCGAGACCCATTTTGCATACCCAGGATACCAGGGCTGCAACCCCCCACGGCACGCATGACACATCCTTCATGTGTGCGGAACTGGGATATGGACGCACATGTATGGACACGGCAGTCTGGGGACCTCTGTTCATATGTCCTGCATGTCATGGGCAGGTATCATCAACCTTAAACACGCTGGTGGTGCATATGTTCAGCGGTGCCGTAGCCACGGTATGTACGCGGATTGGCTTTTTCTGGCGCATACTGGCAAACAAGTCAGAATTTTTGGAGTCCTACAATGGACACCGATGTGCATTTGTAAAGTGTAGAACGTGTTTGACTGTCCCCATCTGGCCAGTGGTATTGACTGCCGCTGTATGTTCCCCAGTCGTGGATGTCTGCTTGACTACCCATCGTTTGTATGACATCGCCTATCTATATCCACGTGCCGGTATGCGTAAATACAGCAAACCTTAAGCGCCCTGCCCATCTTCATAAACGACATTATGGAACATATATCGGCTGAAACAGACACTGTCAAATACGATAGACTCCACAGTGAAAGGATACTGAGCTCTCTCAACTACTAACATGGGGCACCGACGGAGTACGGATGTCATGACATAGCCGTCCCTAATTCACTTCCTTCAGAGTCGGTTTAAAGCGAATTAATCAATAAACCTGCTCATAGTTAGGTGGACAGTGCTCCAAGTCTTGATTATAACGTGACATATACATATCAGTGTTGCATGCCTTACTTCATGGAAACAATAATACGGCAACAATGTGTTAATATATCTACAATATTGGTAAATACAATCAGTATCCGGACACATAGTTGATAATTGGTGAGAGTGCACCTTAGAATGTAGTGTGTTGATCAGGTTATTGTATATCGATGTGTATATTAGTAGCATTACGATAACAAAGCATGGAATCAATAGGTACTATTTAAGCATATATTTGACAATTATGAATGTAAACGTGTGGAGGAGACATCCGTAACCTTCCCTGGTTCCACTGGATCACACACGCACACGCATACACCGCATGTCCGGATTGTGGGTTACGCGCACGCCGCATTACGCATATCCGTATTCCGCTTATATATGTTTACAGTGTCTGTGTGGTTACGTGTTTTGCGTTACTTGTGACTATTCCGTAACATATGTCTGATCCGTTGACGGACGGTGCAGAAAGCACTTACAGCTTTATATATGTAACAGTCTTTGCAGCATGGACGCTTTACGCACACGCACATCTATATGTTCTATAGTCATAATTCCAACGTGACTGCAGTCACGCTTGACTCTTACTGTGACCAGTGCACGTTAGCTGTTCGTTGTGATTAATATGCATACCCGTGGTACCTATGTACATTTACATATCACCCGCTCACCACACACGCACGGCACAGGCATCCATTCTCCTGCTGGGAAAGGTGCGGTACTGCATGTTGAACATTCCTAATTCCCTCGCCATGGCCCAGGATGCATATGTCGTCACCACAGGGCTGTTCAGATGACAGCTGCTTATATCCCATATGCATACAGGCCTTCGATTGTCAGGGTGTTGCTGTGGTGCTTTGGGTTTGGTCTTGGCCGCCCACTGTACGGGACCGCCCTGACCCTGTACGAATGTTAGATGAGTCACATGGGCACGTTTTGTCCGTGTCCATGGTACCATGTCACGCCCCCCCCCAATTAGTCTTAACCGTGTGCGCCGATTGGCCGGTGTATCCGTTGTAGATCTCGTTATACTAATTGCACACGGTCTGATCGAACTAACCTACTGCCATTACTAACCCTCCGTATGTATGGCCTGTGTCGCAATATTACAAGGGTTTAACATTGCGTGACGACTTTCACTGAGCCACAGACATGTCCGTTGCTTTGTTTGGCCCGGTTCCGCTGTGCTACACACATTTAACATGGCGTAACAGGTTGAACAGCTCAGACACGAGGACATCGGGTTGTCCGTCGTTGTCTATTATTGAATGTCTCTGTGGAGTTTGTTTCACAAAGCGACACATTGTCGGCATTGTTAACGGACATCTCGCGCAGTACGTCCGCACCGACGCGGGTGACGTATGTCTGCCTTTGGCGGCGAACAGGCATTATGCTGTGCCATTATGTCTGGGGATATATGGTTTCCTTCCTTACGTAGATGATGTGCCATACTAGCAATGACCCTAGCGATGACCCGCCTGGGTGTGGTTACTGCTTAATTACCCACGGGAAGAGTGGCCTTAGGGT
This sequence comes from Protopterus annectens, assembly GCF_019279795.1. NCBI lineage: Eukaryota > Metazoa > Chordata > Ceratodontiformes > Protopteridae > Protopterus > Protopterus annectens. Next base: position 145,029,055 of record NC_056744.1, on the reverse strand, counting down.
AAGTGGTGACCTAGGCAGAGGTTGCCACCGATACGCCACCCGCTACCCCCCTCCTGGTCTACCTACACCAAATAGAGTCTGGAAAGGTGCCCCGAGTAGAGCAACACCCTAGACGGCTACCTACTTGGCCTATGCCTAAGGCCGGCTATGTGTGTGGTCCCTTGGGCATCGGACTCGGGAACGTGGCACGTCTGCCGCTGGTATGTCCAGCATTACCCACATCCAGCCCCAAGGCAGTCAACACAACATCCATGGGTCCACATGGTGTCCCAGCTGTGCACTCCGGGAACTCTATGGGGAATTTAACCCACACTTCGGACAGCTGTGTAATCCTAGCCTCACCTCAGGATACGCACCTGAGTAGTAGCACAGGGCGACTGTAGTCACACTCCACATAGATGGTGCCTCCACTGACCCTGGGTATTACCATACCATTAGTTTGACAAGCCTTATCTGCAAAGCCATGGAGATGGATCATAATGGGACACATAGATGAGGACATAGGGGACCCGCATACTTTGGATACAACCCAGTTTAGCTTGGTCATAGTCAGATCATGCCCTTTACACGTGTTTCACTTTGTAGAATCAGTCACCAAGGCCATTGCTGAGGGTAAACCAGTCCATACAGCCTACCTCAACCCGGCAGAGGCCGTCGACACAATACCCTCCTCGGGTATACTTGATAAACCCGTCATCTTGAATGTAAATCCATACATCGCCATATGGGTTGCAAACGGGCTAGGTCACAGAACACACATGGCCATAGTTGCTGGCGCCATGTCATACTCACAGCCAGTCACAGGTGGTGTCCCATGGGGCTCAGTCCTGGGTCCACTATTTCCAGCATCTACGTTTCCAATGTACACGCACACAGGGGGTTATGGGTGACAATGTTTGCATACGACTGCAAACCGGATGCCAAGGTCAGACACACATCTGACACAGATATCCTTCAGGAGTGCCTCACAGATGTGGATAAGTGGTACCAGAGACATGTCCTACAGCTAAATGCCAGGAAATGCATAGGCATACCCTTCGGGATGAACAAGGTTACCCCGAGCTACCATATAGGTGGCAGTCCACTGAACACGGAGCGGGTTATCAGTGATCTGGGGACACGTGTTGTTGTTAACCGATCGTTAGACACACATGTTGCTAACATAGTTGGGTAGACCTTCCACATTGCCCACATCATCATGAAGGGATTCACATCTAGATCAGGGGAGGTCATTGTCCCCTTGTACTCATCACTCAATAGACCTATGATTGGGTACAATGGCCCGCTCAGAATGTATCTGACCCAACACCTGCAGCAGCTGGAAAGGCACCAACAGTTCTTCGACAAACGGATGCAGGGTCTCAGGTATATGTGTTATACTGACCGACTGAAAGGATTCCAGCTGTATACAGTTGCATACCACTTGCCCAGAGGTGACCCGTGCCTGGCATGCACGGCTAGGTCGAACCCAGATCTGATGACTATGCTTCACGTAAATAAGGTAGATCCTCAGAACCACAAGGGCAGCTGACGACACCTTGACACTGTCATTAATCGAACGTGTTGTTGGGACGGATTCATCACCCAGACACTCACTATGCTGTGGAACGACATCCCAGTACATGTGAGGGCAAGCACCTCGCTGGCCTTCTGTTAGTATTTACACATGGATGTCTGGATTGATTTATTTCTGTAACCTTCTAAATGAATGTTACATTAGCACATTGTGAATCTTTACATTTCGTTGGTCTATTTTACAGTAGTCATATTCATACGGTTTATGTGTATATATTATGGTTCATTCATATTACTAGGTGTCTGCAGTTCTGTTAATATATTGGCACAATCCGTAGGACATATACATGTAGCTTACACAGTCAGACATTTGGAAAACATTTTATGTTGGTTCATGTTTCATATATGTACATATATTTCCATTTTCCGATGAAGACTGTACCTTTCAAGCAATGTCTGTTGTCCTCACTGTGTGGGATGTGTAACCCAAGTAAGGTTTGTTCGCTTGTCTGCCTTTAAGGCATGTAATTAGTACCTAGCACATCTAATGTACCAACCAATTAATGCTTGTAAATGTAGTAGGTTGGACTACATTGTATGTAGTCTGAATAAGTCTGCTTATGAAGCAGACGTGTGCTCCAATAGACTATGGTGACTGCCTTTAATTCTTGGTGTGCTCTGGTTGGTCACTGACGGTCCCTACAGTACCTCGACTTTGCTTTGGACTTCATCGGCTGGTTGTCTGTGTTTCTTGTATGGGGAATGTCAACTGTAGTCCCTATGTGTATGACTTGTGTAATGCTTTACTACGGCAGTGTAATTCCACCGGGTTTGCATTTATGTGTGCCATCTTAGTCATACGCTTGTCCATCCATGTGAATTGCCTACTATACACTGGTATGGGGCTGTACACATTTCACACCTGCATTTTGCATTCCCGGAGTATGGTGTGCATTATTAGCGGAGAGTGACGCATGTGCTACGCACACGTCCCTCCCACGGGGCGGGACAAAGGATTGCCTGCGAAACAACACCGAGGCCAGATTCTACATACCCAGACTCCCTTGACTGCAACAGTGGACAGTACCCATTACACATCCTTCATGTGTGCTGCAGTGTGATGTGGACGCAGCTGTATGGACCCGATACCCTGGGTATTTCTGTGCATGTGTGCTGCAGTTCATGGACAGCTATCATCAACATTGAACACGCTATGCGCCTATGTGTACCTGTGACGTGGTGACGACAATTAGATCACATGAGTAATGCAGGAAGCTAGCAGGCATTCTCTGAACAGAATTTTGGGTCCTACAATGGACACCGATGTGCATATGTCAAGTTAGATGTTGCTGGACTGTGTCCACCTGCCCAGTGCTTTTCACTGCTGGTGTATGTTCCCCAATCGCGGATGTCTGTTTGACTACCCATTCCACATGGTGCTACATAACCGGCTGCGTTAGTACTGTGAACAAATGACATACATCCAAAGATGGTGGTTACCAACTGCTTCATATAAACCTCAGACATCCCAATGGGACATATCCGTCACTATATTTCCAATATAACACCACCAGAACATGTTGCTTACCTATGCATTCATGTAACCATGTTGTCTTCGTAGGTGGGAATGCCATAGTTTACACATCCGAGGTGACGCTGTGTGTGTGCCATTAGTATGTGTTCCACAGGTCGCACATCTGTTCCGCTGTACGGTAGCGGGTGCTCCTCAGTCTGTTGCTGGCAGACTGAGTGCTGTGTACCCCGGTGTTGGCACGACAGTCCGGCTCTGTATGTGGAATGTCAACTGTGGTCCCTATGTGTATTTCCTGTGTCATGCCTTACCGCTGCTATGTCATTTACCGGTTTGCAGTTGTGGGTGCCATCCTGGCCATACGGGTGTCCATCCATGACAATTGCCTACTGGACACTAGTATAGGGCTGTACACATTCCACACCTACATTTAGCATTCTCCGGAGTATGGTTTGCATTATTAGCGGAGAGTAAGGCAGGTGCTACGCACAAATCCCTCCCACAGGGCGGGAAGAAGGATTGCCTGCGAAACAACACCGAGCACAGAGTCTACATACCCAGAATCCCTTGACCGCAACAATTGCCAGTACCCATTACACATCCGTCATGTGTGCGGAAGTGTGATGTGGATGCAGTTCTATGGACCCGGTACCCTGGGTATTTCTGTGCATCTGTGCTGCATTACATGGAGAGCTATCAGCAACATTAAACACGCTATGCGGTGCATATGTGTACCTGTGACTACAATGAGTTCCGTTAGGTGATTAAATAAGGCGGAAGAGCTGTCTTTAGACAAATTTTTGGGTCCTACAATGGACACCACTGTGCATATGTAAAGTGTAGAGCTTGTCGGACTGTGTCCTTGTGAGCATTGGATTTCACTGATACTGTGTGTTCAGGAATCGCGGATGTCTGTTTGACTACCCATTCCACATGGTGCTACATAACCAGCTGATTTAGTACTGTGAACAATTGACATACATCCAAAGATGCTGGTTACCAACTGCTTCATATAAACCGCAGACATCCCAATGGGACATATCCGTCACTGTATTTCCAATATAACACCACCGGAACATGTTGCTTACCTATGCATTCATTTAACCATGTTGTCTTCATAGGTGGGAATGCCATAGCTTACATATCCTACTTGACGTTGTGTGTGTGCCATTAGTATGTGTTCCACAGGTCGTACATCTGTTCCGCTGTACGGTAGCGGGTGCTCCTCAGTCTGTTGCTGGCAGACTGAGTGCTGTGTACGCCGGTGTTGGCACGAGTCCGGCTCTGTATGTGGAATGTCAACTGTGGTCCCTATGTGTATTTCCTGTGTCATGCCTTACCGCAGCTATGTCATTTACCCGGGTTTGCAGTTGTGGGTGCCATCCTGGCCATACGGGTGTCCATCCATGACAATTGCCTACTGGACACTAGTATAGGGCTGTACACATTCCACACCTACATTTAGCATTCTCCGGAGTATGGTTTGCATTATTAGCGGAGAGTAAGGCAGGTGCTACGCACACATCCCTCCCACAGGGCGGGAGGAAGGATTGCCTGCGAAACAACACCGAGCACAGAGTCTACATACCCAGAATCCCTTGACCGCAACAATTGACAGTACCCATTACACATCCGTCATGTGTGCGGAAGTGTGATGTGGATGCAGTGCTATGGACCCGGTACCCTGGGTATTTCTGTGCATCTGTGCTGCATTACATGGACAGCTATCAGCAACATTAAACACGCTTGCGGTGCATATGTGTACCTGTGACTACAATGAGTTAACTTAAGTGTTGAAAGAAGGCGGCATTCCTGTCTTTAGACAAATTTTTGGGTCCTACATTGGACACCACTGTGCATATGTAAAGTGTAGAGCTTGTCGGACTGTGTCCTTGTGAGCAGTGGGTTTCACTGATACTGTGTGTTCAGGAATCGCGGATGTCTGTTTGACTACCCATTCCACATGGTGCTACATAACCAGGTGATTTAGTACTGTGAACAATTGACATACATCCAAAGATGCTGGTTACCAACTGCTTCATATAAACCGCAGACATCCCAATGGGACATATCCGTCACTGTATTTCCAATATAACACCACCAGAACATGTTGCTTACCTATGCATTCATTTAACCATGTTGTCTTCATAGGTGGGAATGCCATAGTTTACATATCCTACTTGACGTTGTGTGTGTGCCATTAGTATGTGTTCCACAGGTCGCACATCTGTTCCGCTGTACGGTAGCGGGTGCTCCTCAGTCTGTTGCTGGCAGACTGAGTGCTGTGTACGCCGGTGTTGGCACGAGAGTCCGGCTTTGTATGTGGAATGTCAACTGTGGTCCCTATGTGTATTTCCTGTGTTATGTCTTCGGACGGCAATGTCATTTACCGGTTTGCAGTTGTGGGTGCCATCCTGGCCATACGGGTGTCCATCCATGACAATTGCCTACTGGACACTAGTATAGGGCTGTACACATTCCACACCTACATTTAGCATTCTCCGGAGTATGGTTTGCATTATTAGCGGAGAGTAAGGCAGGTGCTACGCACATCCCTCCCACAGGGCGGGAGGAAGGATTGCCTGCGAAACAACACCGAGCACAGAGTCTACATACCCAGAATCCCTTGACCGCGACAATTGACAGTACCCATTACACATCCGTCATGTGCGGAAGTGTGATGTGGATGCAGTGCTATGGACCCGGTACCCTGGGTATTTCTGTGCATCTGTGCTGCATTACATGGACAGCTATCAGCAACATTAAACACGCTTTGCGGTGCATATGTGTACCTGTGACGACAATGAGTTCACTTAAGTGTTGAAAGAATGCGGCATTCCTGTCTTTAGACAAATTTTTGGGTCCTACATTGGACACCACTGTGCATATGTAAAGTGTAGAGCTTGTCGGACTGTGTCCTTGTGAGCAGTGGGTTTCACTGATACTGTGTGTTCAGGAATCGCGGATGTCTGTTGGACTACCCATTCCACATGGTGCTACATAACCAGGTGATTTACTACTGTGGACAAATTACATACATCCAAAGATGCTGGTTAGCAAATGCTCAATTTAAACCGCAGACGTCCCAATGGGACATATCCGTCACTGTATTTCCACTATAACACCACCAGAACATGTTGCTTACCTATGCATTCATTTAACCATGTTGTCTTCATAGGTGGGAAAGCCATAGTTTACATATCCTACTTGACGTTGTGTGTGTGCCATTAGTATGTGTTCCACAGGTCGCACATCTGTTACGCTGTACGGTAGCGGGTGCTCCTCAGTCTGTTGCTGGCAGATTGAGTGCTGTGTACGCCGGTGTTGGCACGACGGTCCTGCTTTGTATGTGGAATGTCAACTGTAGTCCCTATGTGTATTTCCTGTGTTATGCCTTCCCGCAGCTATGTCATTTACCCGGGTTTGCAGTTGTGGGTGCCATTCTGGCCATACGGGTGTCCATCCATGACAATTGCCTACTGGACAGTAGTATGGGGCTGTACACATTACACACCTACATTTAGCATTCTCCGGAGTATGGTTTGCATTATTAGCGGAGACTGAGGCAGGTGATACGCACATCCCTCCCACGGGGCGGGAGAAAGTATTGCCTGCGAAACAACACCGAGCACAGAGTCTACATACCCAGAATCCCTTGACTGCAACAATTGACAGTACCCATTACACATCCGTCATGTGCGGAGGTGTGATGTGGATGCAGTTCTATGGACCCGGTACCCTGGGTATTTCTGTGCATCTGTGCTGCATTACATGGACAGCTATCAGCAACATTAAACACGCTTGCGGTGCATATGTGTACCTGTGACGACAATGAGTTCAGGTACGCGTTGGAATAACACATTATTCGATTCTTTCCACAATTTTTGGGTCCTACAATGGACACCACTGTGCATATGTAAAGTGTAGAGCTTGTCGGACTGTGTCCTTGTGGGCAGTGGGTACTCTTTTATGCTACCATTTTGATATATATCTGGTAATGTTTGTCCTGAGATATCAGGACATTTGACATGTGTTCGGTTTATTTACAGGACACGGCTGGCCAGAGAGGGCATATCCCTCTCAGGGTGGAACAGGTGTTTACCTTGGAACATATGCATCGGATTTTCAGCGATTACAATGTTTCAGTAACGGTATGTTGCCTAATATACCATCAATGTCATATTTATTACCCCATTTTGCTGCGTAACTCACATTATGTGCTCTCTGCGATTGCATATTCTTCACGTCACCCGTCAAATGCGGATCACATGATCTGTTGCTTCAATAATCTCCCATATCCTCTACACGACTGCTACGCACTTCTGTCATAACACGTGTGTCTCCTTCCCTGTATCCACTGTAGTGTCTACATTCACTATTTACTCTGCTGTGTGTTCCCTGACCTATGTTCAGATTTAACAGTATGTGGGTAGGTCTTCGACCGATATCACTACTGTTAACAGAAACACAATGTAGTCTGGTCCCTGATCTACAATAGACACAAAAGGCAGACACTCCTTACCTGGGCCTCCTGTTTAAGGCTGCACGTTTTCTTCTTGGGATCCAGTTTTCCGCTTTTCAGCCACAGATCAGACAGTAAACAGCCTCTTTACACACAACAATTCAGTCGGAGGTCTTTTCATTCAAGAAGAACCATTTATGCATATTCTCCGGTACATGTCTAACCAGCCATGCACTCTGACCTGTAGCTTACCAAGGGAATTCGGATTACAAGGATCACGATGTGAAATAAGTTGTTACAACCAGACTGTAGTTATCAGTAGACTTTTCTAAGTGACAGCCGATAACACAGGAGGCTCGGTTCGGACAGTTTTAGTAGTGTACACAGGCAGGCTAAATAATGTACAGTCCAAGTATGGGAGTTTTGTCTGACTCTATACAGTAAGCAGTTTCTTTATATAGTGTTTACAATCAGCATTTGCCCAACTTACTGACGTGGTCGGTCACAGGGCATTTCCATCACTATGGTCCGCAATAGTCTATACATACGTGGGTGCTGGGCTCGTGCTTTTAAATTGTTTTCTCATGGGAATAACACAGGCTTGCAAGGCACCTTGTACATTACAGTATCCTTTTGTGATTGTAGCTGTTTCAAGGACCCTAGACTGTTACGATACAGTGGACAGTTAATTTCTTGATACGTTGCTTTGTCTGTGTGGTAGGGAGTTGTACTGCTATCTTCCATTGAGCTCACAAGGCCATCCTCCTCTGGGGAAGGAGTGCTGTTATGCATGTACATACATTTATTGTTCTGTAACCCAGCAAATGATTAATGATGACAGACATGAGGCTGCTGTCCTGCTTACTGCCAGGTTCAGAATTCCATCACAGTACAGCTTAGCTTCACCAATTACATGCAGGCTTAGTTCTGCTGCCATATTGTACGGTACAATTCAATACATTATATAGTATTTCGAGTGTAAACTGGAACTTCATATGTGTTTCTATATATTTTGAACAACATCCATCCAGCCATATGCATGTTGTTCCATCCTTTACCTTGACCGTGTGTATTTGTCCGTCCAGCCACGCTCATCTCCACATGTGATGTCCCAGTTTCCCCTTCTTTGCCTGTAGCACCCTGTTAGGATGTCCTGTGTGTTGGGCACCTGTTCCGCTATATGTGATCGACTTCACTGCAGAGATGATCGTCGATGCGGTGGTCCACCGACCAGACTTGTCCACATGTGTACACTTATGTGCACCGTGTCGTATGCAAACCTAGATGGTTTGGACGGGTACATACTACATGCCGGATGTACACATTCTGCTGACACATTCACATGCAGCCATTTACATATCTGTACCTGCGGTGGGTTGCTGACATGTGGGTAATGATTTGCCAGCGTGGCATTGCCTAACACAAACATCTTACCACAGTTCAGGTATGCACATTGTGTGTGGTTGTATAGCTGCACACGGATGCTAGCAGGTTTGGGTGCAGGGGTATACATGGGTGTGACTGACATGTACAATGAGGCTATTGTGTAGTACATCCGAATGCATGTGTTCTGCTTCTGGATATTACACTTCATCATACACCATCCGTGTATGCAACAAAGATGTTGCTGGGTCTGGGATATGTTGCTATGCACATGTTTGCCTGTGTTTGGGGTATCTTGCTTCCTTACTGTTGTTATGTCGGCACAGCTACCCGGCTATGTACTGTCACTACTGCTTGTGACCATTATGGTTGGCACCTTTTCCAATGCCCATGGTGGGGCATGTTATGTGGACACTTCGATATTTGCAGGACTACACATACCCAGGGCTAGTGCAGTAGACAGAACTTCACTTGTTTGCCATACTATGAGCCTATTCTGTTAGCGTTTGGGTTCCTTATTTATTTTCTTATGCCATGTCTGTGTTCCATACCGTAATGTATATGTTTTATGCTACTATTTACATGTATATTGCGGAATTTGCGTGGCAGGGGATCGCAGGTCATTTTCCATTTTACGATTGTTGCAGGGACACCATTGTCCAATCAGGGTCTGTCCATGGCACTTTGGGACAGCAGGTAACCCTGGTGACCATGCCCATGTCGCTGCTGGGGTTTCCACCTTTTCCATTTTCCGATCTGGGATATTTCCGGGACTCACATCTGCCTTTACAGGCCGACACATACAAACGGTCACTATATAGCATAGAAATTCACTTGTTTGCCTAAATAATTTGCTTATTATTGTGGCAATTTCCTTGCTTATTCTGTTTATAGTGTCATTTCGGTATTTCTGTTACAGAAATAACCAATTCATGCTACCATTACATTACATACGGATATCATTGTGTCCTACATTCGTAGCACATCAGCCATTTCTAATACGTTTTTCGGGACACAACTGTCCATGGAGAGACTGCCCCAAACACAGTGGGACAGGTGGTGACCTTAGTCGCTGCTCCTATGTCGGTGCGGCGCTGACATGCGGCTGTACACCTTCTCTGAGTGTAAACACTGACAGTACATTGCGGGACGGCGGCGGTCTTATGCGTATCCTTTGCTCCTTGAACGGGTACACTTATGCCTTGGTGGCTTCTATTTGCTTCTCCGTTGATTTGGAACGGGGACTATGTTGCGTACTGTCCGTGCGTTTCATTCTGCACGGGACCTGGCTGCTGCCATTACTATTGTGGGCGGACCGTGGCTGTCAGCACATTAGGTTGCTCACCTCCTGCCGGCTTTGACACGCCTCCAGACGCATCCTACCTGGGCTCGCTCACGTACACTACGCACGTGTCTGTGATTCCGGTGCACTCTCATTAATATGTATATGGCGCTACTGCGCCGGATATTCCATGCACCGCCGGCGCAGGCCTTACGCCGGCCTTGCGCCGAGCTTCATGAATCCCGGGGATAGCAAACAAATCTGTGCCAGTCTTTCCCAAGAGTGTTTGTATGTGTGATTATCAAATATTTTAGAGTGAGTGTGTCAAATACCTACACGTGGGACACAGTGCTCTGCAGTGGGTAGTGTGAAGATTCATTTGGGGATCTGAATTGAAGCAAGAAGTTCAGTCCTAGGTTTGGAGCCTGTTCCCAGTGTATCCTTAGGGGAAATTGTGTGTTGTGTGTTCTATCTCTGTTTTCAGTGATGCTCCCTTACCAGAGACAGTGGTGATGATTGAGGCTCCTTAGTTACTGCCCCAAGTTTAAGTAGGGAGTTGTCACATATGGCATATTTCATTTTACTGACAATTTATCTATTACCAGTCTCCACAAAAAAGTCTTGACATTCTACTTTCTGTTTACACCATTTGCTTCTTATGTTTATAGCTTTAATAGATTTTCCCTTGGTTTTACATTGTAATGTTTTATCATTACATTCTTATACCATACTTTTCTATCTTTTTCTATATCATCAATTTTTATTTTCCACAAAATATTTTTTCTTGGTAACATTTTATTTCTTCACTTATACATTATTTTTTTTATTTTACTCTTTTTTAACATACCCCAAAATATATTATATTTATATGTATGCAGTTTTACTACTAATCTGTCATATTTTGCATTTATCCATTTTAACAATTTGTACAAATTTAATGAAGCAGTGTATTCCACTCGGTTAATTAACCCTAAACCTCCTTCTTCTTTATTTATATAGAAAACACTTTTAAGTGGGTTAGAACCCCATATAAATGAAAAAAATATCTGCAATAATTCCTTTTCAAAAGCTGTTGGCAACATAAGTATACTTGCTAAGTATATTATTTTCCCCATCAGTACTGAATTTATCAAATAAGCCTTGTTTCTGAATGATAATTTATATGTTCTCTAAAAAAGACAGTTTTGCTTTACTTCTTCTATTGTTTTTTTCTGATTGAATTCTACTTAACATCTTTATTCCCAAATGTTATACCTATTTTTTAAATTTTATACCTACCACACAAATTTCATTCATTAAAAAATATATACTCCCAGTCTTTAGCACATCACCTAAACTTTTACTTTTCTCTTCATTTAAAGCCATCCCTATCATCCCTGGACACTTATTTGTGTAAATTACTACTTCTTTTATCCAAATTTATTTTGCAATTATTATATCATCTGCATATGTAAAAAAAATGGAATTCTTAACCCTACAGGTATTATATACCTCGCCTCCTTCATTTTGTAATTTATTTTACATACTATGACATTCATAACTAATGCAAACAGTGTACAGCTCATTGAAAATCCATGTCTGACACCACTCTTCATGTGTACCTCTTGGCTTAGCCAGCCATTTACAAGTATCTTTACTTTATTATTACTATATGCTAACATACATAATTTCTGTTAACTTTTTTACTTTCCATGTTTTTTTCACTATCTCCTGTTTTTCTTTAAACATTTCTTGCACGTATTGTACTACATTATTCATAATATTCCATGAGTTCTTTCTGTTTCTCTTCTACATTTTTTATTTTTCTCATTACACTACCATCTTCCTTTACTAATCTGTAACTCAATACTTCTTCTCTTTGTCCTTGTAAATAAATATATATTCTTACATAATTCTTGTATTTTTTGCATCATTATATGTTCTTTTATATTTTTCTGTCTATACTTTTCTCATATAATATTGCCACCGTAAAAACATTTTTTATATTTTCCTTAAATATCATCCACCATTCCCGCCACTTTTTATAAAATGTTCTCATAGTAATATGATCTTTCCATAACTGCATTACTAATCTCTTTTCTTCTTCATTCCATGGTTTCTCATTTATCCTTTTTTATTCTTTTGACTATTTTTATATATTCCTTGCTTTCTTATCTCTAGCCATATTGCAAAATGATTAGAAAGTCCTGTTTCAACTATCTCCCCTTCTCCTATAACTAAACCTTCTGATACTATAAAATAATCTATTTCAGTTCTATATATACCCCTTTGAAAGTCCATGAATTTTTGTTCCCAAAGTTTTAACGTACCACATCTTGTAACTGCTAATTATAGCCACGGTGGTGCAGCTGTAGAGTTGTTGCCGCACAGCAAGAGGTTCTCCCATTCGATTATCGGCTGGAGTGTGGGGAGTGTCTTCTGTGTGGAGTCTGCATATCCTCCCCATGGTTTGGTGGCGTTCAAAAGACATGCGTAAATGGGCGTGCCTTTGTTGAAGGTTGGACGTTGAGCTGGCACCTTGGCGTTCGTGAAAATCTACTGTCAATCATTAGCAGACCGGAGTTCCGCTGTGGCGATCCCTAACCTGGAAAAGCCAAAAGACAAACAACAACAACAGCATCTTATAACTGCTAACATTTTTCTTATATCATTTCCTTTCTTTTTACACTTGTTTCTTAAATTACAGTTAAAGTCTCCGTCATTATAATATCATATTTATCACTACAGTCTAAAATCTGATGAAATAAGCTTTCATATTCTTTACAGTTAGTATAAGCATATTATGCTATAATTCTATATACTTGTTCTTTCCATTTTAATTCTATAATTGTTAATCTTCCCATTTTTGCTAAAGTTACATCTAATACCATTACTGTGTTTCTACAGAATGTAGCTATTCCAGAACATCTCTCATTTCCCAAATTCCAAATTATCTTTCCTCTCCATGGTTTCTCTGTAATCTTTCAATTGTTAAAAGTCTTGTGTCTTTTAATATAATTACATCTACATCGCATGTATTATACCACTGCAAAATTCTCATTCTTCTTACTATAGTCTTAGTATTATTCACATTTACAGAGAGCACTCTAACATTTTCAATTTCCTTTTTATCTTAGATTCGTTGTTTCATAAGTTCATGACTAATTACTGGGCTAGCTTTCTTAACAGGCCATTGTAAGCCTAACCAATTTCCTTTCCAGAGGTTAGAATCAAACATTGTACATTTTGAGTCAAACACCTTAACCATTATACCAAGCCCCAGTCTTTAGCTGTACTCTTTTTCATACATTCCTTTCTTTTTTATTTTGTACTTATCCATTTACATTTCCTTTTTCTGTCTTTTACCTTTTTACCAACAAAATTCTTTTTTTCCTTTTACTACCTTCTAGTTTGTCTTCTTTATCACTTGTTTTATAACCTTCTTTTATATCCTCTATTATTTTTTTCTCATCTAATATTTCTTCTATTTTACTGCTTCTAAAATGTCTTATCTTTGTTCATTTTCTTCTCTTTTCTTTTTCTTTTTTCTTTCTGTCATTTTCAGTTTTGCAATCCATCTACAAATGTCCAATTTTGTTACATTTATTATATTTCAATTCACTTTTTTTGCATCAAGTCCCATTTCCCCACATATACATTTTCTTTTGTCATATTTACTTATAAAATGCCCTTCTTTAAAAAAAAAACATGTTTTGGATTGTCCCCAATATTTTACAACACCCCTCTTTCCCTCCACATGTATCTTTTTTTCTCTCCTATTTTTAACACAGTGCTACAATTCCAGGCACCAGCCCATAACCCCCTTTTGTCATAAACATTTGCAATGCACAGTACTTTTTAACATAAAGCTTTCGAATATCCTTTCAAAGTCTCTCTCTTTCTACCTCTGATTGAAATTGTATGAGTCTTCTTTTTTGTTTCCCTGTTTTTCATTTTCTTTTTCTTTTTCTTCTGCCTTCTTTTCTGCTGCTTCACTTTTGCCCTCTTTTACTTTCTTCTGCATATGTTTTCTTTTCCATCTCACTACTATTCTTCAGAATTCTATCTGCATCTTCCTTTTGTATTTCTTCCATTATGTCCGCCCAGAAAACATCTCCTTCATTTTCTGGCTCACTCTGTGCCACCACTTCTTTAAGCAAATCATCCCACAACCCTCCCAACTAGAGAGTTGTAATTATACAGCCATTATTTGCTGACTCATCTCCATCAAACAGTTTTTTTAAACATTTCCTCAGAATCATGCACACATTCTTTGGTCTTGATATTTGCTTTCTCCTTCATTTCTTTCATTTCTCCATCATCTCCTTCTCTCACCATTTGCCTCCCTGTTGATCTGGACTGCCTTTGTGCCTGGAATGGAAACAGGAAGTGCTCCTCAAAAATGGTTCCTACTCACAGCAATGAAGAGTAGGATTTTTTTATTGATATAGACATTACATATTATTTACATATTTACATATTTACATTTAAATCTATTTACAAATCACCATACATTATCAACTTCAGTTTAAGCATTCCCTTCCCACTTTTTTATCCATAACCAAAACATTATTTTCTCCAAAATCTTTGTCCACGTCCATTTTCCATTGTATTTAATTTCATTTAGTCTCTTGTTCCATATAGTCTATGAAACATAAAATATTATTCTGTCCAGTTTCTTCACTTCTTCCTGTTTTCATGCACCGTAATAACCAAATTCTATTATGTCCATATTTATTTGCTCAAATTTTAACAAACTTTTCACCCTATTATGTTTACATTTTTCTTTCCACAAATTATTAACTCATTTACATTTCAAAAACACATGTTTAGTAGTCTCAAACTCTCTACGTTTATTACATATTCTATCTTGCTCTTTTGTATGGCATATTTGCCTTAACTGGCAATTTTCTAATAGACAATCTGTATAAAAAAATCATTACACTCTTTAATTGTTTTATAGTTATTAGATCTCATCATTATGGCTTTTTTCTTATCTATTTCTAAATCTTTCCATGGAGCAATGCAATAAAATGCTTTCATAATACTTACATGCCATTCCTTTCTATTTTTCTCACATATAATCTTTTTTTATTTCCATTTCCTTCCGACAGTTTTTTGTATTTATAATATAGCATCATTTCTATCAAGTTTTTTATTTCCTTAATAATTTCTTTTATTAACTTATACAAAATTAAAAATGCAGCAAGTACTATTGGGTTTATTAAATCCAAGCCTCCTTAGTCTTCTTTCATATATAGAATCCCTCTCTTGACTGGATTAAGTCTAGAACCCCATATAAAAAATATAATCATCATTAGTTCCTTTTTATACTTAATAGGAATGATATAGATGTTAGCAACATAAGCATTTTTTTCCAATTGCCATAAATAAATAAATCGGTGGTCTGCAGTTGTTTCTGGTTCACCTTTTTTGTTTTACTAGTTCTGGAAGTTTGTTTTAAGTATTGTTTTTGTTTTTTTTCAGAAAACATAGCAGATACAATAAAAAAAAAACACTTTAAATGCACAGAAATGGCTTTCACACTTGAGTGTGTAGCCTACAACAGTTAAACAGGTAATTTAAACACAAACACGACTGTTAAAGTGCAGGCAGTAAAATTAGTACAATATGTAGCTGAAACAAGCTTTTTAAATCACACAAACTCTATAAAAAAATTGGCGTTTTAGGTGGAATTAGCTAAAGGCAGCAAGAAAAATGATACTTAAATACTCCAAAGTCTCTCTTTTGTCTCTCTGCTGCTGTAAAACTGCAGGACACAAGGCAAGAGCCTGCTGAGCTGTATACAAGCACAAAAACCTTGCAAATGTGGGTTTTATAGCAGGGAAATGAGAGAGATAGAAATTAGCCCAAAATGGCCAATAAACTACTAATTTCAGGGCTAAAACCACTCCTCCAGGAACAGATAGGCTGCTCAAAGATCCCCTCTCTCACAGGTGAACAGAGAAACTTCCTTCTATCCAAGTAAGGTATGGGCAAACACAGAAACTTGTAACATAGACCTGAATTCAGCCCTAACCTGCAAACTGGACTATACTAGCTTAGAAAGGTGGGAAAACAAGTATTTTTTTTGTTTTTTTTTTCCAGAAAATAAAGCAGATACCCACCTCTGTAAATAGCACAATTAACAAAAAACTGAGGGTTATGCTACTCAACACCAGGAGTTTAAATCTCAAAATTCACACACTCGAAGCATTCCTCAGTATGGAGAACATCAACATCTGTGCAGTAACTGAAACCTGGTTCAAGGCTCCAGAGAGCACCCCAGCACTACCAGGCTACTACGCATACCACATGTTTCAGCCACAGAACACGGACCGAAACACAAAAGGAGGGGGTGTATCCATATTCATCAAGGATACCTACACCTCCATGTTAGTGGAGCAGCATGATACCTCTGAGATCATCCATGTGCAACTAACATCGGGCAAATCTGCAATGCAAATTTTGGCCTGCTACAGATCACCCTCCATGACCCAGGACCACCACTCCACCTTTCTGGAGACACTGGAAAACATGAAGGTCCTACCGAACACCCTGATATTGGGCAAGTTCAATTACCCTACCATTCACTGGGAAAACTACTCGAGTACAAATTCCCAGGCCCAGCGCTTCCTGGAATTCATCAGCTCAAATGTCCTGGATCAGCTGGTAAACTCCCCTACCAGAGGTGAAAACATATTGGACCTGGTCATCACCAACATGGGTGACAGGTGTTCCACACCGGAGGTCAACCCATCACTGGTTAGATCAGACCATAAACTAATCACACTGGATGTCCACACCCCACCACCACCCCCAACTAAGGAAACCACAGTAAAAAACTTTTCTAAAGCAAACTTCACCTTACTTAAGACAGAGGTGGTAAGTTTCACAGTCCCCACAATAAAGGATAATGCTGCCCAAGATGCAGAAACCTTTACAAATGCACTCTATGAACACCTACAAGGATGCATGGATCGTGCCCTCCCTAGCAAAAACAAGACTCACTCCTTTAAGAGAAGGAAACCAGTTTGGTGGACCCCTGCAATAAACAGGCTATACAATAGAAGGAGGAAACTAGTTCAGAAAAAAAGCAAATCCCAATAAGGAAAGACATCCCTGATCAGTATCAGTAAGAAACTAAGGTCCCTCATGAAATCATCCAAGGCTAACTTCGAAAGATAAATAGCCAAGGATTCAAAGGATAACCACAAAGCCTTCTTTAGCTATGTTAAGAATCTAAGTGGCAACTCACAGATTTTCACTGAACTAGTGCAAAATAGCACAAAATATACTGAACCTACTGACATTGCCAACATCCTGGCAGATAGATTCAGTGCAAACTTCACCCCCCTCTCACCTCCAAAAGGGCCCACAACAATACCAGAAAAGTGTAGTGTCCCAAAAATCACAGATGCACAGGTGAAAACAGCCCTTTCAAAAGCCAAAAACACAGCATCAATGGGACCAGATGGTATCCCAGACTGCGTCCTGCATGAACTACAGAACTAACTAACCCCCCACCTAAACACACTGTTCAACCTCAGCCTCTCCACAGGGTACATTCCCATAGAATGGTGCACAGCAATGGTTATTCCTCTGTACAAAGGAGGGGCCACAACTGACCCTGGTAACTATCGCCCCATAAGTCTGACTAGCCTAGTCTGCAAGGCTATGGAGCGCATCTTCATGGAACTCATTAACAAAGACATTGGGAACCTCCAAACACTTGACCTGATCCAGTTCAGCTTTGTTAAGGGCAGATCATGCCTACTAATCCTGGTTGACTTCTTTGAGACAGCCACCAAGGCCATAGATGAGGGAAAGGTGGTTCACTCTGCCTACCTTGACCTTGCCAAGGCTTTTGACACTATTCCCCACTCGGGTACTACAGAAAAACTCACCAGCCTGAACATAAACCCTTACGTCACGAGATGGGTTGCCAGCTGGCTTACAGTCAGAACTCACACAGTAAGAATAGTGGGCTCCAGGTCCGACTCTAAACCAGTCACAAGTGGTATCCCGCAAGGCTCAGTCCATACACCCATCCTGCACATCCCTAGCTACTTTCCCTATTGTTTTTCCTTCTGCATGCCCCCTTTTTCACCCCTTTTTTCTTTTCTTTTAAAGACATTAGCACAGGGGTAAGCGGGAGTAAGCACTTTTAAACAGTAGTAAGCAGGTTTAAGCCTGTTTGTGTGGCAGGAACCAATGGCTACACAGGTTAAGCACTGTCAGGGTGTCTGTAAGCTTATTTAACCAGAGGTAGCATTGCTTATCGTCATGCAAACCCGCTTGCAACCACTTGAAAGTGCCTTAATCACTCTGTATCCATCAGCCCTTGTTCTGCCAAGCAGCAAAATAATCAGCCATTGGAAGTCTCGAACCCAGGACCCTGCACACCATAGCCACAGTGATTTACCACTAAGCAATTTGAGCTGTACATAAATGTGATGTTTTCTCAAACATATCATATAGCACAGTCATTCAACAGTAGGAAAAATGTGTTTATATATGTAGATGCATGTATGTATGTATGTATGTTTATATATATATATATATATATATATATATATATATATATATATATATATATAAAATGTCTCTTTCTCTCTCTCTCTCTATATATATATATATATATATATATACATATATATGTATGTGTGTGTGTGTGTGTGTGTGTGTGTGTGTATTGCATTTGCACATTAGAGTCACACTCTGAACCTCTCACTGCAAAGCATCTGACCAAAGGCACTGTTAATGGGGGTGAAGGGATCCAAAATAGGGATCTCTTGAAATTATTGCCATTATCTCTTCCTCCACAGCTGAACAGATCTGCCTTGCAACATAATAACCAGCACTTGCAAGTCTTGAATCCAGAATGCTGCACAACATAGCCACAACAAGTTAACAGTAAGCCATCTCAGCTGTAGGATGTCAAGATGATTTATCATATCATCCAGAACAGTCAGTCTACCATAGGTAATGTACAATGTGCAAGCAATAAACATTCCAATGACATACACACACACGCACATATATATATATATATATATATATATATATATATATATATATATATATATACATATATATATATACACACACACACACATGCATACACATATAAATATATAACTACTTATAGATATGTATAAAAAGAGTATATATAGAGGGTGCACAGCATATCAAACAGCCATTATTCCTACAGTTGTCACCTTTTAAAATGGCCAATGTTTGATTATTTCCTACAAATGAGAATTATTGCATGAAACATAAACACACACAATGCAAAGGTCATGACACCACACACACGTTTGCATACATAGCAATGTTTATTTGTGTACTATTTCAGTTGTTTATACCATTTCTTATAGCAGTTAGGTGTTTGAAATACATAATAACTGATTAATGCAACACTCAAACAAAACATATGATACAGTAATCTACAAAACATAACATACTTTGCTGTCCAGGCTAAGGCCTTCAAGTAGTACAACAGTAAAAAAAAAACACATGCCTTGAAGATAAGAACCAATCAACACTTAATTACAGATGTAGTTCAGCAGCCTCCAATTACACTCTGTACTCAACCCCTAGGGGGGAAAGTATTAGTTGTCACAATGTAAATGTATCTGTTACATAACAATGCTTAACTTAAAACATCACTATCACACTGACAAATAGAACTGTGTGTAAGTCTGTAAGCTCTAGCCCACCACTGTTCCCATGGTGAAACGTATGAAAATGTATAGCCATATACCTTAATGTTTCTTACTACTGATATCCCTCACATGTTGCAACAGCTACGTTAAAAACATTTAATACCCCTCCCCCATAAAATGTCTTACAAGGCCATATAACAGTGTTCTCCATACACTGATCTCTGGATTGTACAAGGTCACACATGTTTTGTCCAGCTGTAGCCCTTATATATATGGACCCTACCCCACAATTTGTGTGGGAGTCCAGAACATCACTGGAATGATAGCAGGAATGCCAGCACTAAATAATGATAGGCCATTACCTAACAACCTCTTACTGCATGACAGCTTGTCAAAGCCTGGTATATAGGTGGAGGACAGAGGCTGAAGCACAGGGCCATATTTGAAATATTGCTGTTATACACAGTGAAAGTTGCTGGTGTCACAGGATTGGTTGCAACATACCCTTACTCAGGAATATGAAGTCAGAAACAGAAATGGATGTTGCCATGTACTGACAGCAATCAACGGAGAGAATGCCACTGATATGTCAGAGACAAGGCCTGTGTGGTGAACAGACAAAACATAACAGCCAATCCTCTGGCCATCATGTGGATAGGTCCACAGTTGAGACCTATGCAGACAGACTGCATTCCATGCAAAACTAGCATGTACACACAAACTATGTAAAACTAGCAGTATTCAATGCTTATAACAGCATTACTCACACACTGTCCCTAGGTGTGGAACCTTATACAAGCATGTAATTGGCCTGTGTCCACAAGTCCTGCTGTAAGAGGTATTGCTACCTGCTGTCTGTAACACTGCTGCCCACACACAGGAAGGATGTCTTCCATACAGGAAAGATAAAGGGACAATACCCACATGATGTATTCATTTATAGTAGTGGGTTGCTATGACATTGGCTATTGGAAGTACTACACAGCTGGTTGCATGCAATTAGCAAGTGGGAACACCAATTGGTGCAGAGACCATCACTTGATCATGAGCATCATCTACAAAAGCCATGCTGCAACCTATTCAAACCAGCTCGATCCCTGTAGTAGAGAGAGAGAGAAATAAAAAACAAGCAAAAAAAAAAAAAAAAAAAAAAAAAAACCAAAAAAAAAACCAAAACAAAAATAATACTAAAAACAATACTACAAAAAAAAAAACAAAACAAACAAACAAAAAAAAAAAAACAAATCAACAAGGGAGATATACAAGTAGTACACAGAAGAGAGCACAATAATAAAATTGGTATGTGAAACATGTCAGCATGTAATTGAATGTAGTACTTGGTCTGTAATAATGGGATAGATGATGTTGAAATATTTATATGTGCCATCAAGACTTGCTGCAATGATGTCCTGCTGAACAATTTATGTGGACATAGCATCTAGCCCTGTGAGCAGTGGGCCATATCTGTCAACTGTTCAGATCTGCACAGAATGACAAAATTTAAGCCATCATAGTGTTTGTTCTGTTCCTCCAAACATGTATATTAGTCTGGCAAATAGCTGAAGGTGGAAATAATGAAGTCATGATAGACACGAGTTTCAGACCACACCACCTTCAGAACAGTCATGGTAATGTGAAATGCATCATGCACAAACTTTATAGATTTGTAATAGGCATATCTATGATCTGCCCCTATATATCCCCCCTAATGTTAGGCTGTGCCCACATGTAACACTCTGTTTTATAGCAAGGCAGAACAGTACAGCTGTGGAGTAAGGAGGTTCAGAGTGTGGAGCCGATGTCTGAAAGCACTCCATATAAATATATATATATATATATATATATATATATATATATATATATATACATGTATGTCTACATATATACAAACACACACACACACACACACACACACACACACACACACACACACACACACACACACACACACACACACACACACACACACACACACACATATGTATATATACATTTTCCCTACTGTTGAATGACTGTGTTGCATGATATGTTTGAAAAAACATCACACATATCTGCAGCTTAGATAGCTTAGTGGTAAATTGTTGTGGCTATGGTTTGCAGGGTCCTGGGATAGACACTTCCAAGGGCTGATAATTTATTTGCTGGCCAGAACAAGGGCTGTTGGATACAGAGTGATTAAGGCACCTGTAAGTAGTTGTAAGTGGCTGCAAATGGACAGTTATGTATGGTGTGAAATTTGTGTTGGGAGCAGATTGCCTTTTTTTTTGTTAAGGTGAGAGTGGGATGTTGGAGAAGAATAGTAGGCATGTTTGGGGAGGTAGGTTGGGTCGGAAAACAGACAAGACAGACAAGACAGTATACAGAGGTGGTATATGACACATGTGGTGGGTAAACACCTTGGATGGGGAGGGGTGTTTGGAAATTGGAAGCCCATGAGCCCCCCAAATGGAAACAGTGGGATTGATGTCCACACACATGGGCAGTCACCACTGCACCTTCATGGCCCTGAAGGTGGCTGTGTTGGGGGATGAGCAGGAGGGGCAGGCTGACCTCTAATTATGTTGTGATGGCCTCAAGCTGGTGTAGCAGATCCCCTGATTCTCTGTGTAGCTCCTTATTCACCAGACCCTGGACATGACTTCAGGTGACAGGGTCCTGTCTGTCCACACTCCCAGGGGGGACAAGCACCATCCCCTGAGGTGGGTCCACCTGAAGGTAGTGCAGGACCAGTGGATGAAGAGGTCCCGGGGTGGGTCCCCGATGTGCTGTGGCCTGGTGCCATGGCCAGATGAGGTGGGAGAGGTGGTTCTTCTGGGGACAGCCTTCCCAAACATGCTATTGTGTTGCAGTTTTAGAACATATGTGGGTAGTAATAGTCAACACAATTCAGGAGTAGTTATAACAGCATGCATAGATATTCCCATTAACCCAAAACACCAGATTTGGGACAGTTGCATAGCAAACAGAACACATGCATATATGGAACCACAGTGGCCATTACAATGGCATGCAGGTTACATTGTTAGCGACAGGCCACCAATGATAGTATTTCAACATGGAACATCAGTAGAAACACATTTCAATATTTGTTGCACAATAGGATATATGTCCCAACAGTAGGTTTGGTGTAAACATACCCATTGATTTGTGTGTTCAGATTATTGTTGCAGATATGCTGGGGGGGTGGGGGGAGATGTCAATTAACAACTATTATATCCTTGCAGTATAAGCTCCTCAGACCTTTTTTCCCTGTTTATGTCTTCCAGGTACCATGTCCCGGGAGCATCTCCCTGCTTATACTCCACAGGAGAATGAAATAATAATCAACTACCTTGTGCATCACCACAGAACCCTCCTTGGGCATACGGCTCATGATCTGCAGGAGAGGACTGCCCTGCAGAATGAGCTTGTCCACAGGGTAAACGATGTTGGTCTGCATAACCACAGTTATAAGCAGGTGTGACATTGTTGCACTGATGTCATCCATCATGCCTCTCAGCATGCTGCTGCAGTTAGGAGGGACCAGCTAGCTACAGGTGGGGGTCATGCCATCTAGCCCCTACTGACACATGCTGAGGAGCTCCTCGCCAGCCTTGGGTCATCCGCCCGCCAGCCAAGCCAGGAACCTGATGATAGCATTGTGGAGGTGGGTGCTACACACACAATGGACAAGGAGCATGCAGGTAAGGATCCAGGGCACATTAGTAGACCACTGTTGCTTATCCATCTTCATCTGTAAAGTATCTTCATGCATATGTCAGATAACATAGTCTGTTGTTGCAGTGTAGTAATGAACAGATGTGCAGAATCTCTAGCATTTTGGGTTTGTACTGTTGATGTTCTGAAATGCTGCTCTCACACTGTACTAATGCCACAGGTGTAGCTACTGACATTACATCACTCACACAACTATGTAAGTCCCTCTGGTATGCCTCTGGGGCAGCAGCCTGTAGCTGGTGAGTATGGAGTTTTTTTGTTCAGGTTTGCCAATACACTGGCCATGTTATGGCCATGCTATTTGCCATGCAAACATTTAACACACCTACCCATAATGCATGCTGTACATGTTCACTTATTGTTGCTGTTTACTGCATTGCATTGTAGTGGTCACCATGGTGGCATATCTGAAGAGTATGCAAGAGTCCTGCAGTATACCTAACAACCTGTCAGTCCAAGATGTGTGGACAGAGATGAACATAATGGTGGGACAAATGGCCTACAGTAGGGACATGTCTGAAACATTACCCTTATACGGTGGCTACAACAGTGTGTACACCACTATTACAATGGCAACTGTTACGGATCTATACAACGGCATATCACAATACCACATTCCACATCTTTTACAACCTGTAATGTGATCCTAACATGAGCAATGAATGTGTAATATGGAATCCTATGTTAGGACAACAAATATGGGGAATACATACCTTAACAAACACTGGAAGCACAAACTCCAAATAACATATTGTGGAAGTAGCTTTTGAGGTACTGACAGCATTTACTCTTCTTGAATATGCACCTTCCATCAAGTACAGGGCCTCAATGTCACACCAAGTAATGGTCTGCTGTCCAAGAAGTATGTCCATGACATTTGCCCACTCACCTGCAAAAGAGGCAGCCATGGCTTGCACACATCTTACAAACCATGGAATGGATCCCATATCCAAAAGGTAGCACTCAGGACTGGGAGATGTAGCCTTACCTTACCATTGCATATACCATTGCAAACAGTGCAAACAGTCATGTATGTGACTATGAAGTATGGGACAACATTAATGTAGAAAATAAACAGATGCCCATCCAAGACAGATGGCAATACATGTTGCAAACTGGTCATGGAGGCTGCCCAAAACATGCAGCAACACTGAGGGACTTGCAGGAATGTCTAGCAAGTACTGCCTGTGCAGACTTGACCAGACTAGCAGGAGGTAATTGCAACACTCTTGGTGTAGTTTACCTGAGTGTTTGTATGGGATGCAATGGTTATTATGTGGGTAAGACAAAGAGGACAATTAGGAAGAGAATATATGAGTATTTATAGGCTATTAGTACAAAGAATTATAACTATGCCCTTTTTAAGCACACTCTTACTTGCCCAGTGTTTTCTGGCTTCAAATTTGGTATTTTAGAAGTGGTAGTTAAAAATGCCAGGGGGGGTAACTGGTCAAACCAGATTGAGAAGGCTGAGTTGAAGTGGCAACTCCGTTTAAATGCCTGCCAGCCCCTTGGCTTGAATGAATATGTATCTGTTAAGCCTATTTTGGTTGAAAGGGCTTCGACACTTTAATGAAAGCATTTTTACATTTTTCATGCAACTAGTTGTTTTTAATGTTGTCTTTTTAAGAAAGGGCTCTTTTATTAATTGGTGTAATTATATAAAGGATGTAAATCTAAGCACTTTTGGTTGTGATAAAGTCTGCATTGAGACAGACAAAAGCACTTACCTACTGGATTATTTACTGCTTCGATTTTTGCTTGTCATTAAACTTTTTATCTTTATTGGAATACAGGACTACTGATTTGTTTTGTGACTGCTGTGGGATTTTGGCTTCAGGTGTGGTGTTTGTTTTACCAGTTGCTTTTGTTCACCACTCCATGCACGTTTTGGCTGTTGAAGCATAGATTGCCTGTAAGCAGCCAAGATGGATAACTGGCATCTGCATATCTATACAGAGGACAGAGAGAAATCAGCTAGCCAACAGGTTATGCATTAGGATGAATGTTTTGACAGACAGACGTCTGACACTGATAGGTATGCCATTACTACATGACAGCAGCCCTCAATGACATGTCCTATATGCATAGTAGTCTACAGTTAATATCCACATATCAGATCAATATCCAGTAGCAAATGCTTAATAACATACAGCTCACACACCAAGAACGTGATAGTCAGTACTCAGAGTCCAGCTTTGCATACAGGGGTGTATGGTTCCAGTACTACAATCTGCAATCTACTCTTACTTGGGAAAGCACTGTTAACAGTAGTAACGTAACAATACAATACATGCAAGTGTGACTGCATATAATCTGGGATACTACTCATGTATGAAACACATACAAAGAGAAAAGATTGTTGTACTAGCTATATATACTCCGGTGTCCCATAACGTATACTCACACCTCTTGCTACTGTAATGACAGCACATAGAAGCATGTTATGTACATGGAATTAAATACACTTATTAAATATGTCATTTGCTATTTTCTCAGTCTGGAATGTGATCACTGGTTACCAAGACTAAGCTATACTTAGCAGGAGTAAGCATCACTTAAATGTAAATGCTAAGCAGATTTGCGCACTGGTAAGAGAAGCCTACATGGTGTAAGCACATTTTAATTTAACTGTACATTAGCACCGCTTACCATCAGACAAACCCACTTAAAGCTGCTCAAAACTTCCTTAACCACTCTGTATTCAACAGTCCTTGTTCTGCCTAGCAACAAAATAAACAGCTGTTGCAAGTCTTGAACCCAGGACTCTGTGTACTATAGTCACAGCAGTTAACTACTAAGCCATAACACCTGTGAACATGTTTGTTGTTTTTTCAGATATATCTGTCAGTACTGCCACAAGGGTGGGAGACTTAAACCTCGACACGGTTATTAATAGGATGTGCTGGAGGGATAGATTCATCACCCAGAGACTCCCTATGCTGTGGAACAAAATCCCGGTATATGTGAGGCAGAGCACCTCGCTGGCCTTGTTCAAGAGGAATCTTGACCAATGGATGGGAGATCGCAGATATACCCCAGGGATTACCTCAGTGTCACTGCTCGACAGAGGCACAGCAAAATAATGGGCATAGCTTCTCCAAACTAAAGGGGTGGCGTAAGCCACAAAACTATGGGCTAGGCTTGTAAATGCCCTCGGGCAGATAGCCTAGTATGAACCTATGAACCTATGAACCTATATAATGAATAGTAGTGAACAACTGCTTTGACTTCTACAAATGTGTAGTACTTGTTAGTGAAAATAGTGTTGAATCAGTATGTTGTTATATCTAAATATGCACATAGATAAATATGGTGCATCTGGGAAGGTATATATAACACTCATGTTTGCACATAATATATATATATATATATATATATATATATATATATATATATATATATATACATGTGTAGATATATGTATACATGTACATACACACATATATATTTATATATATTTATATATATCTGTATATTTATTTATATATATATGTGTGTGTGTGTGTGTGTGTGTGTGTGTGTGTGTGTCTATATATATATATATATATATATATAAATAAATGTATATATATATATATATATATATATATATATATATATATATACATACGGGAGCCCTCCATTTGTTTGAACTTTCAAATGTTCGAAACTCATATGGCCGACACCATATGAGCGAACGTTTGAAAGGCCGACAAATGATAGCGGAGCTACAGTGCGGGACTGGGAGATTACCCTTTCTTGCACTGTATTGCGATCTCGGAGTGAGAATATTTAAGTAGCAGGAGGTGTGGGGGTTCAGGGGGGCTTGCCTCCCTGCATAACACAGTTTTACTGTGTTTACAGGTAGGTAAATGGTGCTATTTCAGGATGTCGGTCTTTCGGAATGTCGATCATATGGTGTTGGCTATATGAAAGTCGGCATTCCGAACAGTCGACATTCTGAAGTAGACCCATATATATACACACACACACAGACACACACACACACACACACACACACACACACATATATATATATATATATATATATATATATATATATATATATATATATATGAACAAAAAAACATATGCCCATAACATGCAGTGGACTCATATCTCAGCACCAATAGTCACAACCTCTTAGTGCAAGGGGATGCGATGTAAGTATTACAGGTCTAAATGTAGAATGTTGCTACAGTAACAGGGGTTGTGTTAACAGACATGTGTGGGAAGTCACTTCTGATACTGACATGTACGCCATCAGTTACTGGCAGCCATCATAAGATCATCATAGTGAAGTACCGCATAAATCACAGTAATGATCCTGTGGAATACAGCAAAGATATGACCAATAAACATGGACAGTCTGACACAATCTGGTCAGTCCAGAGGTATACACAGAACTCCTTAGTGCAAGACGCATGGACAAAACCTGACAAAGTATATGTTTATAGCCACATAAATGGGGATATCACAAAAATACTGGAATAGATAAGCTCATGCAGTTGATGCATTCACACACTCCTGTCTGTCCTAACACATGTTAACCGGAGGAGCAGAGGTCCCAAGCCCACATACCTCCCAATAGTTAGTGACATACATCTTACAGCATCCCACTGCTTTGTCAGAAATACACAACAGTTATGGTGGCCAGGAAACAATACATCTGACAAATATCTGGGCATAACATCACATTAGGTAAATACACTGAGCTGCTAGGCATGTCACAAAGCACTATGGAAACTACAGGCAGACTGTCACAACACTGACCCAAGTTTCCTATGGGGGAATACACATGTACTTGCAAATATAGCAGGCACTACAGGCACGTAAGAGCACGGAGTAACAGACACCAGTGTGAAAGTGCACACCCACAACCAATCTCAACACAGTCACAGTCACATTATGGTAAGCCTAATTAATAGTACAGTATATGGACTGTGTGAACAAAACCATCCTCGTATGTGCCACTCACACACTAACCCTACATATACTGGGCCAATACACAGTGTAGTCTGATGCCTGACTGTGGTATGGGACATGTGTCAGGCTGGCCCTACAAACATGTATGCTGATAGGGTACCATAAACTGGAGCAGCATGCAACATCAGATAGAACAGGACCAAGAACAATGACATCTACCACAGTCTGTACACAGGCCAATAACATATTCACAATACACACTCTGTCAACAATCACCATAAGTACACATACCTCACTACTGTACACACTACAACAGAATGTCCAGGTTTTGTCCTCAAATATAAGGCCTACTATACATAACATGTCTAGCAGTCTGATATCTCACTGGCGTGTGATCAGGTATGATGTCAGTAAATAATGATGTACTGTACATATGCACCTCTTTCTGCATGACATATGGACAAAGGGTGACAGACTTGGGGGATGGAGGCACAAACACAGGGCCAATATTGGCATATTGCTGTGATAAACTGACATTTCCTGGAGTAACAGGGTTTGTTGTGACATATCTCTTCTGAGGGATATGAAGTCAATAACTCACATGGATGTCACAATGTACTGACTGCAATCATCAGAGTATGCTACTGCATTTCTAAAGATAGGAAATGTGTGAGTAACACACCACATGTAAGACTCCAAACTCTGGCCAGTCTGCAGATAGCCCTACAGTTGAGAGTTTCCTCAACCAAGTAACACTGTCATGCCAGACTTTAAATAATGTAGGACAGCCATATCCACACAAACCCTGTTAAATCAACATTGCTTCAAAAGAAGAACAGCAATACTTACATTCTGTCCTCATGTCTGGAACATCCCCCTCTTGTTTGTTGGCCTGACTCCACAGTGTATGTTGTAAGAGGTATTTCCAACTACCTTCTGTGATGCTGTTTGTCAAACACCCACATGAAGTCCTGCTCACAGTGAAGGAAAAGGGCCAACACCCACATGAAGTGCTTAGTTATAGGAGTGTGTTTCCATGCAATTGACTATAGGAATGATACCACAGCTGTTCCACATGCATTAGCAAGTGGGGGACTGCAATTCGTGCACAGTCCATCAGATGATCATGAGCATTACTTACAAAACTCAAGCTGCTGCCTATGCAAAACAGATGTACTTTTCCACATCCACCAGGGAGAGAGAGAGAGAGAGAGAGAGAGAGAGAAAGAGAGACAGAGACAAAGTAAGAAAGGAAGGGAGTAAGAGAGTAAGGACCAAGCGTGTTTGTGTATGATCCATGGGTGGAGAGTGGTATCTGGGTATTATAACGGTTGCCTATATTGTATACTAATCCATACTGTCACATAGTAATTGCACATGGTAGTACACATTTATGGCTGTGGATTGTCTACAACAACCTCTACAGTGTTTGAAAACTTTTGGCCTTGTAATGTGGACAATGGGACATATAGGCCCTCAATATAATGATGTAGCAAAACCCACACTGCAATGGATCCTGTCAGTACACAATCACCCCAACAGGATACTGAAGACATACACACAAACACACACTTACCAGTACTGAGTTTTAACCCCCTACCTGACTGTATATTGTTATTACAGTGTTAGGCTGTTGTTGCACGTGCCATGGCACTTACATGTTGGAAAACTGCCCAAAGGTATCTTTGAAGGTGAGTGACATCAGCAGCAGTGCTAAATGAGGGATAAGGGAAGTGTAGTAAGTGTGAATATCCACAAAGGCAGGTGTCAATGAAGACACACACACACACACACACACACACACACACACACACACACACACACACACACACACACACACACACACACACTCTCTCTCTCTCTCTCAGGGAAACACACACATTATTATAGTTGACAGGATCAGAACTCCTACCTAACTAGTTTGCTACACTACAGTATTACGCAATTATCACAAGTTCCACAGAGCTTATATGGCTGATACATGGCTAAAGGGTTATTTCAAGGTGAATGACATCAGCAGGTGTGCTAAAGTAGGACAACGGGAGGTGTAGTGATTGTGAATGGCTTCAAAATCATTAATCTCCACACACACACACATACACATACACACACACACACACACACACACACACACACACACACACACACACACACACTTGCCAGTACTGAGATACATAAGTTCATTGCATCACAGGTGTGTAGTAGGTGAATGGGCCCGAAGGCTGTACAAGGCTAGGGAAATGGAATACCTTGACATCAGGCCACATGACCATGAACTCTAGTGTGGCTCAGGGGTGTAGTCCTTGGAGTGGTCCCCAGGGGTGGGTATTGTATTCACCATCCACTCATCTGGGTTACTGTTGTGGGTGGCCAGTGATGTGCACTGCTTACCATGTGTGTGATTTATATTCCATAACATGGACAGTGTCTGGGTTGTGCACATGTCCCACATGCATGTTCTTTTATGTGTGGAAGTATACTTGAGGTCTCTGGGGTATGCTGTGTGGACAGATTGTTATCTTCTGATGTAGCATTCCTGACCTCAGTTGGTGAGACCTGGTTATGGAACTGAGGTCGTGCTTGCGCCTACATTGACAGCATGATATAGGTATTCAGTGGAGTTAATGGCATCTGTCCATACAGGGCATGTATATAAGGCATGGTATTCCCTTTGTGGGTTACATTTGCAGACTCTACAGTTGTTGCAGGTGTCCAGTGGGGAACATAGCAAAAAGACCACTGTAAGCATTCATTTGCCTACTGTAGGAATGGAACAGGATGCCATGTCCTTTTACTTGCTGGATAACATGCTCAGTCAGGAGATGTAACACATCACAGTACTTTCTGATGTCAGTGGCACTGTTGTGGTCAATAGGCATGTACTCCACTGCAATCACAACGTGATTACTATCTATGCGGCAGTATGCAGGGAACTGCCAATATATAGTGGTTGTTGCCTATCCAAGTGTGTTTGTGTATGAGACATGGGTGGAGAGTGTTCTCTGAGTAATACAAGGGTTGCCTATATTGTTCACCAATCCATAATGTCATGTATAGGGCTATGGACTGTCTACACCAGCCTCTCTGGTGTTTGACATCTGTTGTCCTTGTAAAATGACATTGTGACATATACTAGGTCTTCAACATAATACATTAGCAAAACCTACCCCACAATGCATCCTGTTATTACACAATCACAGCAACCTCCACACAGGATACTGATGACAGACACACACACACACACACACACACACACACACACACACACACACACACACACACACACACACACACACACACACACACTTGCCAGTACTGAGATTCAAGCCCCTATCTAGCTATACATTGATACTACAGTGTACCACATTTATCGCATGCACCACAGAGCTTATAGGATGGATGTTGTCCCAAGGTACTTCTAAGGTGGGGAACATCACCAGCCCTTGTAAATACTGGCATTGGGTGATGTAGTGGGTGAGAGATCCCAAAAATAATTTTACCCTAAACACACATTGACATTTGTCAGGGGTGAGGTTCAAACCTCTATCTAACAATCTTTATGGACCATTATGTTATGCATTTATCACATGCACCACTGACCTGACATGCTTTAGGTTTGGCAACAGGTACTACTAAGGTGGATGATATCTGCAGGACTGCTAATGTCAGGCTCTGAGATGTGTACTCAGTGTAAATGGGGCCAAAATCTTTGAGGTACACACACAAACACTTGCCATGGATGAGATTCAAACCCATACCTGGGTAGTTACTGCTACTACATTGTTCTGCATTTATGGCACATGCCACAGAGCTTATAGGTCTAGTCTTTGTCCAATGGGGTATTTCAAGGTGACTGACATCAGCAGGCTTGCTAAAGTAGGGCAATGGGA
Source organism: Protopterus annectens (assembly GCF_019279795.1). Classification (NCBI taxonomy): domain Eukaryota; kingdom Metazoa; phylum Chordata; order Ceratodontiformes; family Protopteridae; genus Protopterus; species Protopterus annectens. The sequence goes on along the minus strand of NC_056744.1, from coordinate 144,996,720 downwards.
GGTGTAGTGACTGTGAAGGGCCTCAAGATCATTAATCTCTACATACACACACACACACACACACACACACACACACACACACACACACACCCACACCCACGCACACACCCATGCACACACACACACACATGCACACACACATGCACACACACACGCACACACACACACACACACACACACACACACACACACACACACACACACACACACACACACACACACACACACACACACATCATTTCACAGTTGCCATGTCTGGGATTAGAACTCCTACCTAACTAGTATGTTACACTATAGCATTAGGCAGTTATTGCAAGCCCCACAGAGCGTATGGGGCTGGTTCTTGTCCAAAGGGGTATTTCAAGGTGACTGACATCACCAGGCTTGCTAAATTAGGTCAATGGGAAGTGCAGTGACTGCAAATGGCCTCAAAAATCATTGATCTCTACACACTCACACACAGTTTCACAGCTGTGATGCTTGGGATTAGAACTCCTACCTAAGTAGTATGTTACACTATAGCATTACAGAGTTATCACACACGCCACAGAGCTTAAAGGGCTGGCCCTTCTCCAAAGGAGTATTTCAAGGTGACTGACATCAGCAGGCTTGCTAAAGTAGGACAATGGGGGGTGTAGTGACTGTGAATGGCCTCAAAATCCTTAACCTCTACACACAAAAACAAAACACACTCACATTTGCCATGTCTGGGATTAGAAGTCCTACCTAACTAGTATGTTATACTATAGCATTACACAGTTATCGCACATGCCATGGAGCTTACAGGGTTGGCCCTTCTCCAAAGGGGTATTTCAAGGTGACTGACATCAGCAGGCTTGCTAAAGTAGGTCAATGGGAAGTGCAGTGACTGTGAATGGCCTCCAAACCATTAATCTATGCACACACAGAGTTTCACAGTTGCCATGTCTGGGATTAGAATTCCTGCCTAACTAATATGCTATACTATAGCATTATGCAGTTATCGCAAGCCCCACTGAGCTTATGGGGTTAGCTCTTGTCCAAAGGGGTATTTCAAGGTGACTGACATCAGCAGGCTTGCTAAAGTAGGGCAATGGGAGGTGTAGTGACTGTGGATGGCCTCAAAATCATTAATCTCTGCACACACACACACACACACACATGCACCCGCTTGCACACACGCACACACACGCACACACACGCACACGCACACACACACACACACACACACACACACACACACACACACACACACACACACACACACACACACACACACACACACACACACACAGAGTTTCACAGGTGCCATGTCTGGGAAGAGAGCTCCTACCTAACCTAACTAGTATGTTACACTATAGCATTATGCAGTTATCACAAGTGCCACAGAGCTTATGGGGGTGAGAACTGGCCAGAGGGTTATTTCAAGGTGACTGACATCAGCATGAGTGCTAACATGGGCAATGGGAAATGCAGTGTGTGTGAATGGGTCATAAACCATTCCTCTGGAAGCACACACACAACACTCAGTCACACACAACTTTACATTTGACAGGACTGGGTATACAAATGCTAGATGAATACTGATTTGTACTATCATGTTACACAGTTATCACAAGCACCACAGACACTATATGGCTGAGGGCTACCAAAAGCAAATGTCTACATGATTGACATCAGCATATCATGTGATATTGGCCAATTGGATGTGTGGTGGGTGGGACAGGTCTCATGATGGCAATCTCTTTGCCACTGTCTGCCTCTCTCTCTTCCCCACATCTCTGTGTGTGTATGTTTGACCTATTATAGTGTGTTGGCCTTGGATATGTGTGAGTATTCCTATCCAATGGGTGTGCAAAGCATGAATGGTGTGCAATGTTTGACAGGACTAGGTATACAAATGCTAGATGAATACTGATTTGTACTATCATGTTACACAGTTATCACAAGCACCACAGACACTATATGGCTGAGGGCTACCAAAAGTAAATGTCTACATGATTGACATCAGCATATCATGTGATATTGGCCAATTGGATGTGTGGTGGGTGCGACAGGTCTCATGATGGCAATCTCTTTGCCACTGTCTGCCTCTCTCTCTTCCCCACATCTCTGTGTGTGTATGTTTGACCTATTATAGTGTGTTGGCCTTGGATATGTGTGAGTATTCCTATCCAATGGGTGTGCAAAGCATGACTGATGTGCAATGTGGTGTGTGTGCATAGACATCTGCGACTGACAGATATGTATAGTCCACTGTTGTTGTCAGACATGGGCTTCATTTCTCTCAGTGTACAAGCATGCCCAGTATGACCTTCTGTATTGAGTGTGTGAATCCATTCCAGGTAGATTGTACTCCTGTGCAGGATTTTGTGTTCTACACCTACAGCTAGAAACCTGTTTCTGCAGGATATCTGTAGATAGGTTGACAGTATGGAGTCACAACTGGTGAAAAATAGTGGGATACTGCAACTATTGCATGTGTGCTGCTTGTGTTACATGTTGGTGTTAGCAGAGATATTCAGACATATGTACTGTTTTACAATGTGCTGTATTATGTCATCAACTACTGACAGATATACTTATTTGCTCACAGTTATTTCCTGAGAAATACAAGATGAATGAAGCTGTGTCCAGTATTGTGGTCTGCAGTCTACATATTCATGCACACTCATGCCATTCTGGAGGGGTAGCTGCAGACACTTGCTGATCGGTCTGTGTAAATGGTCTAGCACCTTGTTAGTGTGGTGGCTGAGGATCCCCTGCTTGTACATCTATCGACATAACAGAATGGCCATATCCTGCTGTGGCCATACCTCTCAGCTGTACAGATTAACCCAGAGGCAGGGCTCATATATCTGATCAGTTCCCCTTCACATTGTGGTTTACAAGCAGGTCTGTACCCACCCATTACTGGGTTTGCAGGCAGGGGTAGTATGGGCACACATCAGAGTTTCAGACTTCACAAACTCCATGGCGTCCATGCTTCTACACCCCCCCCACTCTGTTATTCTATCCTCTTCCTAACATTATGTGAGCAATATCTGATAAGTATCCCTATAGATGTCCCTTCATCCCAGCGGTATTTAGGGGTTGGTCCACAGTTCATGTAGTAGGACATGGTGGCATGCTACTGGGATTTGTCTACATAGCCTTGCATTTGTGTTCTGTGGACTGTGTTATACTCTTAGTTGGGACCCCATGAGATAACATACATGGGAAGTACGAGTGAGGCACAGGCCTTTGACAGAGGACTGTACGGCATTTGGTAGTGATGCAGGCCATCTGTAGCAGGCCAGTGCATTCTGTCACTCCTACAGTCCCAGGCTACGAGCCACTGGATTCCCCTGGGGTGACAGGGTAAGTGTGCGAGGTATTAATGGCAATAGTTCCTGTCCATATTAATCCATTGTTCTGGATGCTGCCAGGGTGATGCTTACAGCTAGGGACAGACCTGCTTGGGACACCTCTTCAGCATGCTGCGTTCTGTGGATATTCCCATACAGAAGTGGGGGTCATACTGTACTCATTCCCAACAGCAGGGGTATGAACTGTGATAAACCTGTGGCTGATGGTGGGGTCAGCTGAGTGCATGTATGATATGGAAGCTTCTTGCAGCTGACTCACAGATATACCTGGGACATTCCCCTTATGCTGCCTTGTGCGGGGACATAGGCAGTCTCTCATTACTTCATAACTGTGCCTTTTGTGGTCTGCCAGTGATTGGCCAGAATACATCAGTATTCCATACTACACAGACAACTAATGTGCTGCTAACCTGTATGTACAATTCCACAGGTGTGTGCAGTTGACAGTTACATTTTATGTACTCTGTCTAGGGTACTTTCACCTGTGTACTGTATGTATGTCTGGGCCCACAATCATGGCATGTCCATCTTTCAGATGGTGATAGATATTGACATCTGAACAGTGAGTATGGATGATTGCTAAATTGGGTCTTGCTGGGATGCATTGTGGTTGGCAATGCAGTTGTCAGAATATGGCCCTATCATCGACAGTACTGGCCATAGGCCTCCAGGACACAATCCTCCATGCCTACATGCTGACAACTTCCACACAATATACAACACACAACAACCTAACACACAGAGCCCTGCATATTGTACACATGCAACAATCTATCCTGTAAATTGGGCCAGCTCAGGTAATCTGTGCTCCACTGTTAATAAACCCACACATACATGTTACTGCATTTCTACCTAGGATTGTGGGGTGGCATACCTGACAACTATAAACATTTGCTATGACTGTACTGGTATTTCAGGTACTCTGTTGGCTTCTATTTCATTTTGTATTCTGACCTATCATGCAGACTAGAGGCATATCAGTAGAGTACATATCTTAGGTTTTATTGACCTACATTTCAGTTTCAGACTTCTTACCCTTCAGAACTAACATACAACTGCCTGACCTGTTGTAGTCTGTCTGTGTAGGTCTGGAAGGAGGCTGTTCTCCATTGCCATCAATTGGAGGCCTTAGCACAGCCTTTCTTTATGGTCATTTACACCTGTCCAGCTGGATGAGGCTGTTGTTGGGTATGTGAGCCTCACTGACATGCATGTGTGTGTCCTGTGGACACACATTTGGGCCACCACATGTACTGCAGTGGGATTTGTCACCTTGTCTAGTACTGTCTACTTTATTGATACTAGTATTTGTTATGGATTTCATGCTGCCCATATCGGTGTCCACTATTTGCTGCCATCCCATTCAGGCACCCAATTCCCTTGCATGCTCAGATCCATATCATAGATACAACTATCAGAACATACTACTCCATTCAGCAATTGATAGGGAGAGTGACTTACCTTGTGGCTGTGCCAGTATTGAGGATGGTGCTGGAGGGCTGACTATGTCGGATGCACATAGCACACTCCCTATACATGGTAAAGCACAGGTAGTGTCATGTTTGGCATCCTTTTTACTGTATGTGTGAGTCCGAGAGAGGTGTAATTCTCTGGGTTCCTACCATGTCAGTGTATGTGCAGTGCATTGCCTCTTTGCCAAAGCCTGGGCATACTAGGCACACCTCCTTCTGCCTACATGGGCAGGCTCAGGTTGTTCCTCCTCTGAGTCACTCTGTGCCTGTGCTGGCCTTGGCAATGGTGGGGGGGGGGGCTGTGTGGCCCTGCCCTGTGCTGTTTCTGCTGCAGCTGTTTCTGCAGGATCATACTGTGTAGCATGACACATACAATGAAAATTTGTGTACATGTAGCTGGAGAGTACTGCAAGGCTCCACTGGATATGTCCAGGCACCAGAACTGTGACTTGAGCATCCCAAACACACACTTTATTATGATTCTGGTTTGTGTGTGTGCCTCATTATGGAGTTCTTGTTCGGGTGTGTGTGCATTTCTGATGGGTGTCATCAGCCAAGGCTCTAGTGCATAACCAGCATCCTCACTAGGTGGACATATGGGATGTCCCCACTGTCAAATCTGTGGTACAGCTGTGTCATATGCCAGATGTGGGAGTCGTGATAGCTTCCAGGGCTGCCAGCACACACATTCATTATAATGCCCTGGGCATCGCACATGACCTGGCAGTTGATGGAGGGGAAGCCATTGTGGTTTATGTAGATCCCATCCCGCTCACCAGGTGGTGCTTTGATGTGTATGTGCATGCAGTCTATAGCACCCACTACCTCAGGGTATTCTGCTATTTGGTGGAAGAGACGCATATTGCTGGTCAACGCCTCACGGGTGTTGAGGAAATATATGTGCTTACCGGCATGTGCTGACATGGCATCGAGGAACTGGTGGAGTACCCTGGATGCTGATTCCTGTGAGGTCCCCATGATATCCCTAGTTGGCCTTTGGAAAGTACCTGTGGCTAGTATTCTTAAGCCTACACATACCTTGGTATACACTGGGATGGGTTCCCCTCTGTTGGTTCTGTGTGTGAGGTGTGGCTGGCACAGCTCAACAATTTGCTGTAGGAGGTCCCTATCCACCCTATAGCACTCCACTAACTCCAGCTCATGTAGCCCATGGTAGGTTACCTGGGTCTGTACACTCTTCTCCTTCTCCTCACTGTAGGTTGGTCATCAGCATTCTCATCCTCACCACCCTCAGCCTCTTCAACATATTGATGTATGAGGGCGACAGCAGCCCCTATCATTTTGTTAGTTTTGTCAGGTAAAATTTCTCCATCTGTGTACACCGGTGCTGTAGAGTTTGTGGGAAAAAACAGAGTGAAAGGTGTTTGCATAGTTTATAGCAGTGTGCTGGGCTGGGCTGCTGCCTGTGTAATTGGCTGATTCTGATACATTTCACCTGACAGCTATGCTAGTTCTCCTTGATTGCCTTCCTACTGCTGTTTTCCCTTCCCATTGCCTTCCTGTTTAAGCCCAGAGGCGCACCACCCATACCCAGTGCTCAGATGTGAACAGAGCTGCTATTTCCTGTTTTTTGTTTTTTTTTTTTGTTTAAAACCTGGTGCACGGCGCACACACCTGTTTAGGCAATGTAAACACTGCTAGGCAGCCTCAGACACACCCCCCTCCCTTAGCTGTGCTTAGCTAAGGCCAAACACGGGTCACAGACCTCCAATAAGCTTACAGTATGCATGACACTCCCCCTTATGAGATCATCTACCTCTTATGCTTATACCATGGTGTTGCTGCACCTACACAGTTGGGTGCTAGCTAGCACTGAGAGGATATCTGTGATTCAGTATTAATCCCCTCATTTGCATAAAATTGACTGCTAATCCACGATTACAAAACTGACACTCATCCTTCCCCCTTAGCAACCACTATTCCATGGTATTGTTGTCTCCTGCATGCCATTGACTATTATGGCAGAATGCTGATTTTGGTTTAAAAGCTTATTTCCAACTTTTTTTCCTATTTTTGGGCCGATCCCATTTGCACACCGATGCCCTATGCTTAAACGTCTGAAATCGGTCAAAAAAAGTTATTTTTTATAATTTTGCAACTATGTTCCATGCCAATGGCCATATATTTGTTTTTGTATTATTTCTTCATTTTGCTGCTCACTCAGTACCTGCCCTAACACCTCAGTGTCCATCCTGGGCCTTGTTTCTCCCAATAATTTATTTCCTTTCCTGACCTTCTCCTGTCATGATTTTAATTCCTCCTTCTTTGATCTCTCTGCCAAAAAAAAAAATATTGTTAGCACTATATTTTCTTTGTTGGTCATATAAAGCTTGATTTTTATTTTGGTCATCTTTCCTATAATATTGCTTATAGTTGTTTTTACTATTTTTGGTGTTATTGCTGTCACTCCCCTTGGAATTCCTCTTCTTCCATGGGTAAACCTTATTTGTTCTCTATCAATTTTTTTACACTTCTTCAGCATAATCTTGTCACATTTCTTCTCAATATATTCAAATTGCTTCCTGTACCTTCTTTCCCATTCAGGAAATAATAAATCATTAGTGTTAGAAACATTTAACTTTTCCACTTCTTCAGTTAGTGTACATAGCTTTAAATCATTACATCTTATTAAAAATTTCATGTACTCAAAACCAAAGCCATCAAACATTTTGTTACATTCATTTCGTATTTCCTCAGTTCAATTCCCAATGATTCCTTAAAGAACCTCAATCACACAGGTACTATCCTAAGGTCAATACAACAATTTAAATAAGTGTTGTCTATTTGCAAACATTTAATCTTATCTAATTTATTTTCCATTATATAAATCATGTCCTTCAGAGTACAAGATTCATTATGTTCAAGCTGTTTCTTATTACTATGTCGATCAGGATTAGTAACAAACAAAAACTATTGTCCAGAAATTTCTCAATAGCAACGTGTGCTATTTTTCATTTCTTTATCTACACTCTGCATGTACATTACATATTTACAGAGTTAGAAACAGTACCTGTAGTAATAGTGTCCTTATCAGCAACAGCTGGTTAAGTTTTCTTTGGGACTGTTCTTTTTGGCTTAGCCCCATATTTTTCATATTCTTTAACCTCCATATCATCCAATCCAACAGAAATTTTGTTCATCTCCAGAGTACTGTGTAAATCAACAGCAGCAGCTCCAGGAGTAACAATAAGTAAGCTAGTCCCCAGACTAGAAAACTGAACGCCATTATCCTGCTGCACTGCTCCTTCCTCTAAGGTTCCGCCTCTGACTGAGGCATTTCCCACCCTCATTCGCCGTTCCTGGGATCCAGCCTGCATCTCTGGTTGGCTGAACACCTCAACAGGAGAAAACATTTGAGCACCATGGATTCCCTTGATGACATTCCTTCCATGTCTTCTCCTGTAAGAAAGGAGGATTTCAACAGGCTACATTCTGAGGTGGCGATTCTTAAAGGAGAACTGACAAGATTGATTGAGGTGTATATGGCGTTCAGTGTGCTAGTCAATAATTTTATTTTTTTAAGGTGAACTATATAAGCAAACAAAAGGTGTGGCTATGGGGGCAGCGTGCGCTTCCATATTTGCAAACCTTGTATTATTGGACTGGGAATACAAAACTATTTTTAGTAGCAGATTTATGCCTAATATTAGATGTTACATCCGTTTTTTGGATGATATTTTTGTCCTGTGGGATGGTACTAGTGATGGTATCGAGCAATTTGTGAGCGATTTAAACAAGTCCAGTACGTACTTAAAATTTACTCAGACCCACGTGAAGGGGGAATAGCTTATTTCGATACCTATGTAGAACATTCTGAAACTGGATTTAAATCTAAAATTTATAGGAAAACTGCATTTAGCAACTCCTATTTGGAGTACTCCAGCTGCCATCCATGGAAACAAAAGAAGAGCATCTTAAAAGGTCAATGCATAAGGGCAGCACAAATGACCTCAGAGTTTGAGGATATGAAGAAAGAAATAGAATATATAGGTAAAATGTTTCAGGAATGGGGATATCCTGTTTCCATGATAAAGGAGGTGTCTGAATACATTATTAGTGAGTGGGGTATCAAATATGAACCCCTATTGAGTGATGGTATGGTTTACACACATGAAGGCACAAACAATGACAACTATGGGAGGGCCTTCATATTGGAATACAATCAGTCTGCTGAAGCCATAGAGTATTGTTCAACATAACTGAGTATTGCTAAAGGGGGATATGGAAGTGTACAACATCTTGGGAGAGAAGCCCACTTTTGTGTATAAAACAGGATGAAATTTAAAGCACAGGTTTAAATACAAAGGAAATGTTATAGGTAATAATAATAACTTGCAAGGAACTAAAAAAATGTTGCAGCTGCAACCAATGCTTTGCCATAAATGAATATATAACATTGGTATTATACAATGACCTCCCAATTAATATTCCAAAACGCGCATGCTGATTGACCAACGTGCCCATTGTAAATCCCACAATATACCAATGGAAAAATGTCCGGTCGCCCGGACTTTTTTCCATTAGTATAAAGTGCTCAAAGCATTTTTTTTAACAAATAAAAAACAAACAAAAAAAAAAAAACAGAGCAACGGAGACTTTCTTTTCTCCATTCCCTCCATTTCAAAGCATTGATATACTGGATATGCATGGGATGCAAGTCTCATACTCATGCTCAGTACATCAAAACAAGGAAGCAGTGTACCACAACCTGCGGAAGAACAGTAATGCTCCGTTATACAAAGACATTATTTAAGAAAAGTAAGTATTTTTTTTTTAAATAATGTCATTGTATAATGCACTCCACAAATGAGGAAAAGGCGCCTCACAGATAACTTTACAAATACGAAAGAAAACAGAAGCACCTGGGACCCCTGTAGGCACGAACTCCAACTTTATTAACACACGAATAAAACCAAAAAATGCTTAACTTGTTCACCGTGTTTTTCGTTAACAATGTAACTTCATCAGCAAATACTACAATAGTTGAAACCAACCCCTTATATAAAAATGTAATTAAACAATTAATTAATTGTCCTATACCTGTTAAAACAACCTTAAATAAATTAGGTTGGTTAATTTATTTAAGGTTGCTTTAACAGGTATAGGACAATTAATTAATTGTTTAATTACATTCTTATATAAGGGGTTGGTTTCAACTATTGTAATATTTGCTTATGAAGTTACATTGTTAACGAAACGAACAAGTTGCCGCTTTTGTGTTAATAAAGTTGGAGTTTGTGCCTACAGTGGTCCTAGGTGCTTTGGTTTTCTTTCGTCATTGTATAATAACAATAACTGACTCCATGGTTATGGTATATTGAAGATTTACCCACGGTTGGCTTTATTTCATCACTCGGGCTTTGCCCTCGTGATTAACCCACACCTACTGTCGGTAAATCTTCAATATACCACATCACGTCGTTGGTTATTGCTTAATTAGAAAACATCCACAGAACTAGGGTACATTTTAGGAGAGGAAATTGCAACACCATGAGGGTGATATACTTGGCAAAATGTTGCAGCGGTTCTGCATTCTATATAGGGCAAATTAACAGAGCTCTTAAGAAAAGAATCTATGAGCATTATTGTATTAGGAAAAAGGACAAAAATAATGCACTGTATAGGCATTTAGATTCTAGTAACGGATGTTCCAATTTTAAGTTTGCCGTTCTGGAATGTGTTTATATGAATCCCAGAGGAGGAGACATTAAATGCATTTTAAAAGAAAGAGAAGTCAAATGGCAGTTATTGTTAAATGCAGCTAATTATCCAGGTATTAATGACAGTGTTATTATAACCTCAGTCTTTAAATGAGACAATAGATGATAAAAAAATCACATGTGTTTTAGAGTTGTAGCTGTGGCTCAGAGGATAAAATACTAGATTTTAGATCTGTGAACCTGGGTTATGTCTTTTAAGGAAATTCGCCATTTTATACACTTTTTTCATGTTTCTTGTGCAGATATTGGCAAGAGCTGGGTTTACATTATGTTCTTGTGAACAATTTTATTACTAATAGCAAATATATATTTTTTACATATTTTAATAAGGTCAATGGGAGATGTATGTAAAGAAAATTATTGTAATGAGTTTTACTTCTGTTTCTTTAAATTACAGATGATTTAAAATTCAAATATAATTGTTAGAGTGATTTTAATGGTTATAAGCAACTATATAAGCACACTTAATGACATTTTTTAACAGATTCTGATGAAGTCTGCAGTTTGCAGATGAAGGCGCTTAATCTATGTTTGACTATTAAAGATTCTTATCTGCATAGTGAGTTTGTTCACTTTGTTCAGGATGACTTCAGGGGAGTACAGGTGCTATCTGCGTGGACCCTAAACTTAAAAAGTTGCTAGAATAACAGGATTTGTATATCATGCATTTTTCTGAAGGATATGAGGTTTGAAACTCAAATGTAACAAATTATTTAGTGACTTCAGTCCTCAGATCACCCATCTATTTGCAGAAAAACAGATTTTATGAGAAACAGACCAAAAATATGAGGCAAAAATCTGGACATTCTGCGAAAGTGTGGACTGTTGAGTGGTATGGTTCAGTACTTTACAGATACCAGGACAAGTAATTCAGGTGCTGTATAGATAGATATGCAGACCCTGGCCATATCAGCCAGGACCATCTAACTAGATTATTACAACGAGTTGGATTGCACTTACAAGGTCAACCCTTTTTGTTTATACATGCTGGTGTGTTGCACAAGTTAAGTTTCTGTAGCATACTATGGCTGCACATCAGTATAAATTAGAACACAGAGCTGATGTGATACCTTTTATTAACAGGTTCATTTGAAAAGCATATATTTATTATTTATTTTTTATTTATTTACATTTGTTGACCGGGAATGTCCGACTGGACGCAGGTCCATTTTCAGCGGAGGCCTGGGGAGAAAAGCTCCACAAATTAAAATATTACATATGACTTCTGGAGCTTTCTGACTAACAGGTACCTTTTTTTAAGAGTTTCCACATTATTGCTGGATATAATGTTTTACTATCCAGTTGGGTCCAGCAAAAGAGGACAGATCTTTTCTACTGGCAATGAGAGATTTTAAAAAAAATATCAATATAAAATACACCACAGTATTTGTTAAATATCTCTCTTAGCCAAAAAGGAAAGGAACAACGTTTTCTTTTCTCTCTTATCAGGCACAAGTAGGTAAGCACCTTACCTATTACTGGTAGCTGACGAAAGGCTTATGTTGCTGTGAAGGACTGAGCATCTATGTTGTAAAGCCTCTGTGAGTCCAGTAAGGGATATCACATTATGTCTCTGCTCCAGAGTTTTTTGTCATTGAACCATCATAGATACTGATGTTTTTAATTTTTCATCCTTACCTTTGAGAGGGCGGACTATGCAATAGACTACACAGGGAAACAGACTGGGAAGTGTGAGATGTTGGACTAATACAATGTGCAACACGGGATAACAGTTTTGTCAGCTGTGTCAATATAGCTTCCCTATGTCTGTCTCCAACATGGAGAAGAACCTACAATGCCATATCAGGATTTTTTACATAAAGCACCAGTTTTGACTTGCTCTGTTAGAATTGTAACAATGGCCACAAACAACTCAGAGAATCATGTGTAGAACATTGGTAGAGAAGAGAGGTCTTGTGCACTTCCTGATTTATCTCCATGGATTGCTTCCATTCTGAGATTGATTGCAAACTTAGGGCAATGCTTTGTCCAGAGAAAAAATCAAATGTACATATACTGTAATGTAATGACTGCCGTGGGGTTTGTGGTAATGTGGTGCAAAGACAGTCTGGGTGGAGGATTCCTCACACACACACCATGAGTGGAGGAAGCCACACCCCACTTCTTGTTAAAAGAGAGGACCAGAATCCAAAAGAACAAAAATTACCTCTGAGAGAGAGAGAAAAGAGAGAGAGAGAGAGAGAAAGAGAGAGAGAGAGAGAGAGAGACCGAGGGGAAAAGCCTGAGAGAGAGACAAGGCAACTGAAAAGCAATGGATTTAGACAAGAGACTACTATACAATTTAATTACCTTTTGTTATGTATAGCTTGCCTTGAAAGGGCTGAACTGACAGTACAGATACTCTTATGAGTTTTGGTACAAAAAATGTAAATAAATAATTGCTCAACTGCACAGGTGAGTAAAGTGTACTAACCCTAATCTTAACCCTGCCCCTAACTCTTAAGTGTGCACCTTCCTTAGGAAAATATCCTTCTGTAACACTACCACCTTTCAGACAAATTTGAGCTAAATTTTGGTAGGATCATGGTTAGTACATCAGAAAATGAAATTTGTTTCATTTTTTTGATACTGAGTTTTGGTCATTTATATTGTCGGTATTATGAGTATTTTGGTCATTTAATATGCTGACAATTCTTAATATAATCATAAGTGTGTGTGTGAATGTGTGTGTATTAGTGTAAAATAGTCAAGCATTTACATAAAAAAAAAATGAAATACAAATTGCCGACAAAACAATCCATAACCATATATGTGTGTTTGTGTGCCCATGCAGGTTCCATTCATTTGAGCAAATGTTTGTCATGTCAGACTCATATTTTGAGGTATAGATCAGAAATATGAGGCATAAATGTTTTGTAAAATTCTGGACAATTGATAGGTATGGGTCGCAGCACAGAGTGTAATGTGATTTTGCCCTTTCCTCACTGTGGTGAGATCTCACTGTTGATATATATAATTAATATGGGGTATAGAGGTCCAAGGGTACTGTCCTCCTATATAAAGCTGTTTGCAATTGTTTTTTATTTTCAATGTTTTTAGTTTTGATCTTTTGGGATCGATATATTGGCATTTGAACATTTATGTGTTCGGTAATATTGTTACAGTTCTGAAGAGCAAACACATGAGCGAACGCTTTTTTGTGTTGTAAAAAAATTAGGCACTGTCATGTGGCTGAATGCTCTTCCGAATGGAGTCTCTGCTGCGATCTTTTAAATGGGATCACAGTACAGAACGTTCGTTTAAACTGATTGCTCTTTAGAGGTTCACTCATATGAGTGTTTGCTCTTTAATGAGATGCTTGATAATATATATATACATACATAAACGTGTGTATAATATGTGTATATTTATTTTTCAATGGAAGCCTGAGTAGAAAACCTCAATGAAGCATATAAACACTGACAAATTTTACATGAAGTATAATACAGACTGCAATGATAGTAGTAGAATATTGCAAAGAAAATTAAATTATGTACATATAAATTTACAATACTGTAGTTCTTACATAATTGTAGACAGGGCACTCAAGGAAAAGAAAGTGCAAAAAGGACATCATATTGTACAGTGCCCATGCTGACAAAAACAGCCACATAAAAATGACCAACAGCAGCAGTATGTTACTTTATGGTAGGGAAATAATAAAACTTGCTGCTAACATTAATGTCAAAGGATAAATACTGTGAAAGTGATAATAAACATATTTTTCACCTTCTCCGTTATTTATTTAACATTTGTTTACCGGGAAAGTCCAACTTGGGATGAAGCCAGTTTTTAGTGGTGGCCCGGGGAGAAATGCTCCAGATGCATGTTTTTTATAACATGGGAAGGAACAGGAGCACCCAGACACATGTAGGGAGGACATACAGACTCCTCACAGAAGGCACCCTAGCTGAGAATTGAACTGCAGAACCTCTTTCTGTGAGGTGACAATGCTACCACTGCACCATTGTGCCATCCTAGGATCCTTAGATTCCTTCCTTAGATTCCTTCCTTCCCTTCCTTCCTTAGATTTCATTTAATTGTCTATACCAGGATCTAGCTCAGAAAAGCATTCAGAAGCTCTTGTGTGTACTACATGCTACTAGATCATTGCAATACAATATGGCTAAACAAGTAATAACCAGTTCTCCATAGATCTTCTAAAAGTGCATTTTCACACTCATAGCTACAACCATAAATTTTCAAATAACTGTGCCTTCCCAACAGTCCCTGATACACTCATGTTTAGCTACTATTATGATTAACTGTAACTGAGCTTAACTGCAGATACAACTGATCTTTCTTCTCATCTGGCATAGAGCTGTATGAAGGATTCAATGAACCCTATTAATTCAGTCCCATTTTATATTTTCAAGCAGTGACTCTCCTCTGGCTCCTGGCCCTTAGCTGTGACCTGCGACTAAATTTTATGATCTCACTATCATGGATCAAAATCCCCTAACCTACAACCTGTTAGACATTTTGAGAACTCCTCCCCTACACCCTAATCTTCTCCAACAAAGTCAATCTCCTCCATCAGCATTCAACTATTTAAGAATCCTGTATCAGTAACCATCTAACATTAGCAGTCTTGCCTGCAAAATCATTGACATTACAGTGCAACCAAGCTTCACAACCCACAATGCCTTCTTTTCCCTGGTCTCTGCTCTGAGGTACACCTAATAGGATTAATTATCATGTTACAACCACACAATGTGCAATAAAACAACCCTCAACAAGGCACTAAGAATGGCAGAGAGATAAATGAAAACAGAAAAAAAAAGCACCAAGAAAAGTATAAACAAATTGAAACCATCAACATATGAAATTTAGGAGGTAGTTGGCAGACAGGAGATGCAGGAATGAAGTCAGACATTTATTGCTCTGCTGAGTTCCTCACACAAGCACCTTATTACTTCCCCCAATTCTGATCTCTCTAAATCGTGTTTTGGAAGAGTATTACTCTGCACTGTAATAGCTGGGAAAATGCACTTCCAACATGTCTGAGCTTCATAGGTAAGTACTACTTAATCAGCCTGAACACCATTTCATGCCTAGCAAAAAAACCTTATTCAAAATTTCTCTTTAGTCTCAAGATGGGCAAGACAAGACAGACAGGGAGAGAATCTGAGGCTGCCCATCCAGTTATCTAGGCATACCTTCAAGGTGGCATGGGTGCTACTCTGCTTGCCATGCAATGGTAGTTTGTTCCAGAGGTGAGGGTACACTGGGATATGACTCTATGATGCCAACATATCTTATTTATCTGCTGATGAAAGTTTAGTTTCTTTAACCAATTATTTGATGGACCATTAGGTCTGTGAAGGAATAGGAGATCAAATAGGGTTGCATCTTTCATGGTGCAAAAGGCTAGACATACATCTCCATGGAGGAGTTTGTAAGAGACTGAGTACAGAGAAAGGGCTGCCAATCTCACATGATAATTAAGATTTTTGAGGCCATTGATCTTTTTACTTACGAATCTCTAAGGTCTGTCAAGTTTTGTAATAAATTTAGATAAATACATGCCAAAAGATGGATTATATTCAATAATAAGCCTGATAAGATATGAATAAAGGGGAATTAAGACTTCTTTTGGATCTAGTGGAGATACCTTTGGAAATTAGATGGGACAGATAAAAAGCTTTCTGAAGTACTGTGAAGTCATGATGGTCAAATGATAAGGAATTAATCATCAACTAGCTCTTGCTGGTACTAAATGCTAATAGATCATGGCAATACGTTTTGGCTAAACAAATAATCACCGGTCAGTATCTGACTGGAGTGGTGCATCTCCTATATTTGAAGTGAAAGTGTTTTGTTTACCAAAATGGTCTAAGCTACATTTGTTTTTATATTTTACTTGAGACCATTGTCCTTGCACTAATTGTTAAAATGGTCTAAGCCATGTTTGAGCAATTGTGAGTCAAATATTGAATAACAACACCCAATTAACAGTCATCTGCAAACCTAGTTAACCATAGCCTCGAAGTGCTTGCCTGAAGGTTTGAGAAATATACGCCATTTAGGAGAGGGCACAAGACTGAGCCCTATGGTACATCACTGGTAACTATTTTCTTTCATAATTGGCACCTGCTACTCTAACCACTTGGGATCTGTCAGACAACCAGTTAGCTAGCCATCACATAATATTAGGATTTATATTCAGATTTACAAGTCTATCAATAATGCTTGCATGGGGAGTAATGTCAAAGGCCTCGTTCAGGTCTAGATAGGCTGTATAAACTACATAACCACTATCCACTGCTTCAGTTACCTTTTCAAAGAAATTAATAAGGTTAAAGAGGCAGGACCTTTCTTTTGATAAAGCGAAATTGGTGAGGGTCCAGGTTTGAAAGATTTCCAATTCCCAGATTAATGAAGTCTGAGATAATGTGCACCATAACTTTACATATGAGGCTACTGAGACTAATGGGTCTATAGTTACCAGGGTCCATGGTTGGGCCACCCTTGTGTATGGCACTGCAATTGCAATTTTCCAGGCTTCTCAAATGTAACCAGTGAATAGGCTTAGATTAAAGAGTTTAAGCAGGGATTCGGAAAGACCATATTTGGCACAGATAATCAGGCAACCTGGTATGTTGTAAGGGCCCATGGATGAATTATTCTTAGTTTTTGAAAGGGCGGAGAGAACTTGTTCCATAGTAATTAAAGGGGGTAGCTGGGATTGTGGAACGTATGGGATAGCTATAATTGTGTGTGGAGCAAAATTTGTACTAAATTTGTTGACTATGATATTATTTATTTCCTTTGGGTCAGAGAGTGTAGTATTATTGTAGACTAGCTCCAAACACTCTTGGGTTTTAGTTCATATCTTTCTGACATAGTTAATGAAAGATTTGCAGTTATTTTTAGTTTTAGTAGCTATGTTAAGTTCATACTCCATGCTGAACTTCCTAGTGGTTCCCTTAAGCTCTTTGTTAACTTGCTTAAGTGTGCTCTTATACTAGGTAGAATGAGACTTCTTATGAGCCTTAAGCAGTTTCTTTCTGTTATGTAATGTATTTATGCAGGTATTCCACCACAGGGGTTGTTTTTAAACTTCTCATTATACTTCCTGTGGATAGGGACTGCCTTATTGATACACCTATTTAAGTGGGAATAGACGTCAGAGACATAGGTAGCAACTTCAGCAGGATCCTTCAGTGGAGGATTACAGCAGAATTTGTTTAAATCATCAGGTAACTGAATAAATTTTGCTTTTGAGTAGTCCCTAAACATAGACCTATTTACACTAAATTATGGCTTAATTTAACAAGACACCATGGTACATATGGAGCTGTGCCAGAAGTGGCCATTTTTGTGAGGACTAGATCCAGGATACTGGGCACCCTGCAAGGATGGTTAACTATTTGGTTGTGCCAACCATTGGAAGTATGGTCAGCCAGTTTATTGATGGATAGTTAAAGACCCGCCACCAGTAGAAATGTTTTAGGCTTAAGGAATTTCAGCTAATGTGTTAAGATAGCTATCATGCTCTGAAGAGGACATAGAGTGTGTTCTATAGTTAGCTATGAAGTAGTAATTAGTCTTGTTTAGAGTGATTTAGACTTCTTGTTCACATGTGGTGTTCCAAAGAATCTGTCATGAGGTGATGGTATCCTTGACTAATACTGATACTCCCCCACAACTGCAAGTGGGTCTGAAGACATGATAGGCACACTACCCAGGAACAGACGGACAGCTTTCATTGCTCCACAACCATGTTTCTGTAACTACACATATATGAATGTGTCCAAGTTGCTGGAGACCCTCAAGTTCAGGCATTTTTTGTTAAGACTCCTGGCAGTGAGTAGAGCTGCATTAATGAATTTACTAGGTTGGAGTGTCCATCAGAAGGACTGTGCTTAAAAAAAAGTACTATGGAGACAGCAAAGCCTTTAGTGAGAATGCAAAAGTCTTGGTTATAGAGGTGAAGGCCATTCCTGGTAAAGCAGGAAGACTTGTCAGACATCTCATCCCATGCTGACATATACTGGTCCCCCTAGAATGTCACCAACTACACAGCCAGTTATTAAAGCCAATTATCTTGTCTTTAAATCTCAGCATCAGTCTGGTTGCTGGCAAAATACCACTCAAGACCGAAGACTTCCTGCCTCAGACACATGAATAGCAAGCTCAATCATCCTTCTGCATGTCCCTTCACATACATTGTCTAAGGTCATTCACTCCCACATGAACCAGTATCAGGTCATAATCATTTTTGTCAGGATGGAGGGCTCTAAGAGCCTTGTTACTCAAATCCTGTCTCGAGAAAAGAGCTAATTTTCACCCTGTTCTTATCCAGCCTGGTGGGTTGCCTTGCAATAGAGTCACCTATTACTAAAACATTACCATAGTTTGATGCAGTCTCAGTGTGCCATCAGGGCTTGGAGTCTGCACCTTGTAACTCTTAGAGGTATGTATCTTAGGTGTGGGTGTGAAGGGTGAAGATAGCTTAGTGGAAGTGTTCTGTGCTGTATGTGTACATGTGTTGTGCTTACTGAATGTGTTCTGAGGTGAGAAGGTACCCTCTAAGTTATGTAAATACTTATGCCACTCGTGTATTGAATCATTGTGAGGTAGCAATTATAGAGTTTTTGGTAAGCATGAGGCAGTTACTACACTGCCTCAAAATATCTAATGCCATCAGGCTGGGTACAGAAGGGAAAACAGCTGACTGAGATTCCATGCTGTCCAGTACAGATGAAGGGCTATAGGATAGCTGACTGAGATTCCATGCTGTCCAGTACAGACGAAGGGCTATAGGATAGCTGACTGAGATTCCATACTGTCCAGTACAGATGAAGGGGTATAGGACAACTGACTGAGATTCCATACTGTCCAGTACAGATGAAGGGGTATAAGACAGGTTAAGAAGAGGATAACTGACTGGGTTAGAAACAGGTGATAAACTAGGCTATGGCTAAAGGATAAAAAACTAGCTGTGACTACTGTAGAAGTTGCAATATGCTAAAATAAAATGTGTAAATTATAGACTATGTAGGGTTAATAAAGAAATGAGCAATGGTGATAAATTCATCTAAATAGCTTTACCCAATAGGTTAATGTGTTTTTTAATTAGCCAGTAAAAACAATGAACAATGGGTGGTATAATTCAGTAGATCCAGATGCAGTAACTGTAATAGGTACAGATAATGGAAATGAGTAGTGTCAAGTGCAGTAACAGTGCAGCAGTCAAAAAGTGCAGTCATTTACTGAGATAATAATTACATTTGTTTTTATATATGTAATATGGGCAAAAGACAACAGTGCATTATTATCTTAAATAGTGACAGTAGTAACAGTACCAAAGCAACAAAGCACAATTGTGCAGTATTATTTAAACTTAAAACCACTACAGTCAGCAAATCAAAGCTGAACAACAGTACAATACCAATAAGCAGCAAAAGTGCAATGCTGTTAAAACCCAGCAACACAACTGCAAGATAAAAGTGCTAGTTTGAGAAATGTGCTTATGAGAAGGGCAGTTGGTAAGTTAATAAGAGGCAATGATTTCCATGTATAAAATAATGCAATATAAAAATCAGTCACAGTGGTACAACAAGGTTGTGAAAAACAAGGCATTGAAATTTATATCTATATATATAAGATGAGTGGTTCTCTTACCTGTCATACACTAGGCTCTCTTGTTTGACACCTAATAGGATGAAGATTGGTTGTGCTGCTGCGTTTGTACAGCAGATCGCTGAAGTGAGCAAGCCTCCTGGTATTTAAAGCCTGTAATACTTGACCTCTACAGAAGCTGACCAATCATAAGCACTAAAGAACACATGTGGAAGCCTCTTCTCTCAGTAAAGGCTGGTACACTGCGAACTCAGTCCTAGGAAGTTGACAAAATCCATCTAGTGTGATAGCTCAGCAAGAAGCCAGATGGTGAAGTGCTCTGTAGTCTTCTTCTCCCTATATGTAATCTTCTTGTCTTCAGAGTAACCCAGAACTAAAGAGCACTGAATTGAGCAAGCCTCCTTATATTTAAAAACTGTAAAGTTCTGCCCAGCAAAAGCTGGCTAATCAAAATGCAGCCAATGCCACCACAGAAACTGGCCAATCAAAATGAAGCACTCCAATCCCTGAGTGGAACCCGAGTTCAGGTAGTTGTCACATGGAAGCTTCTGCTATCACCAAGGCTGAAACACTGAAGCCCTTGTAGTGTGATGAATCAGCAGGAACCTAGAGAGAAAAGGGCTCTGTAGTCTTCTCCTCATAGTCTTCTTGTGTTCTGAGTAGACCAGCACTAAACAGCACTGAACTGTGAAAGCCTCCTGGTGTTTAAAGCTTGTAAGGCTCCACCCCTACAGAAGCTAGTCAATCAAAATGAAGCACTCCCGTCCCCCACAGGAACCCAAGCTCAGGTAGCTGTCACGTCAAAGCCTCTGCTCTCACCAAAGGCTGGAACACTGCAGTCCCGGTTCTAGGAAGCTGATGAAGTCCTTGTAGTGCGATGAATCAGCAAGAGCCCAGATGGAAAGGGGCTTTATAGTCTTCCTCTCCTTCACCATAGTCTTCTTGTCTTCTGAGTAGTCCAGCACTAAAGAGCACTGAATTGCCTTAGTAAAACATGCCTTGGGCTGTACCAAGAGTATCCACCATAAAATTCTTAACATGGGAAGAAAAGACCAGATATCACCCTCAAAAATCTACTCCTATGAAAAAATGCAGAAGCTGTTCTTTCTCATAGAATGTTTCCCACCCACATCAGTAATGCAATGATTTACCTTTCTTCTTATAAAAGCAAAATAACTTGGACATTGTTTGTATCCTTACCAAAATCCCACCTGTTCAGCATAAAAGAAACAAACCATGCTCCTTTGTGAAATTATTTTGTCTTAGCAATGAAAATGATATACTGCCTGTTGGAAACAATATGGTGCAAACAATGATTTTCTAGCATTCTGAGTATGGTCAAAGAATAAAAAAAGATGAATTTCTGATATACCTACTAATCTGTACTTTATGATATTAATCTGTCTGTTATGACTAAAGTTTGGGGAACACCATTCTTGTGAACAGAATACTAAAGTTGTGAGAGTCTCCTGGTTAAAGTAACAGGCACCAGAAAACAGTCTTCAAGGAAAACATTTCAAATTAGTTTCACAAACTGACTTGAAATGGAGGCTTTGACAGCTCCTCCAATACAGACATAATAAGCAGTAACCAACTTCCTAAGATTTATTAGATTTGTACTTTATTTTATTTATTTTATCCTTGGATGCTTAAGGACAAGACTGTTCTCCAGCAGCTAAGCATTATAAAAAAACAAGATAATATTAATATTGCTGCATCTGGCAAAAAAAAAGAACAGAAAAAAAAAAAGACATCGAAAGTTTCCTACAAGATACAGTTTTAAGAATATACCCTTTTAAGACATTTTAAGACCTTTTTAAACAGTAAGCAAACACAAAGTAAGAGATTTTTTTCTTAAAAAGACCATAAGTATCAGATTTACATTTATATAAAAAAATAAAAATGCAGAATTAGTTGTCTTAGACTTCGATATAGCATGGCAATGCCTTTGTAAAGTATGACAGTTCCCATTTTGGAATAAAAAGATTTCTTGTTACCTGTGCACTGTCAATTAAACAGTTGTAATATGTATACATTTCCATGATAAAGATGATTAGAGAGCACACTACAAAAATTCTTAACATTTAAAATGTAAAATCCCTTTCACAATGCATATGTTGTATGAAGAGAAAGAAGAAAATGTCCATGGTAAACAAGCCCACAATGTTTAAATGTTTAGACATACATCTTAGATAAGCAGGGCAACTTGCAGCACAATTAAGGCCGATAAATTGGTGTACTCTCAAAAGCTAGAAGTGTTTATTTAAACGTGTTTATGCCTTTATATGGATATTCAAGGATATTGTGTGACTTTCTAGCATGGCTTCATTCCAAATTATTACATACAATATTTTGAAAACTATTTCTAATATATATTTTTGCCTTACTTAATCCTTTTTTTCTTTCTTAATTAAAAGAGACATCTAAGTTAAATCTGTGCAGCCTTTCTGTCTTGTGTAATAAATGTTTATAATCTCGCGAACAAAGTCAAGTCCTCCACACATTCTGAAAAATGTTTTCACTTCACATAATATCTAAATCAACAGATTAGCCACCTATAATTTACAAAACACATTTTGGGCGGGATTCTAAAAGATTAACTCTCACTATGATTTACTTTGTTTTTATGCTGCTGTTTAAATAAGCTTTACACAGGAATATTTACCTTCCCAGAGAATGTTTTTTTTTTATATTCCCTAGATTTCTTTCTAATATCAGAGAGGGACTCCTGTTCAAAAGCTTACATTTTACAACGAAAATAAATACACTTTCTAAAAATTAAATCCATGTGCCACTTTATTTAGATCAGTTTCATTCCTTTCATGCAATAAAATGGCATCCTCTACAGAACTAGTTTCTCTTCCTTTTGCCTACTAAGCACTGGGGCATGTTGTGGCTTTGATATCATCTTTGAATTGGATAAATTCGGTACTGGAGACTGAATTTGTGAATATATGAGTCTTGTTCCTATTGCATTTTGTGCCATCCATTGAAAGAATAGAAAATATTTCAAGTGAAAAGTTGCCAGTGATGTAATATTTTTAAAGCACTGTCTAATTTGTTTTGTTTGCCATTTTGGCTGACATCTTGCCCTGGGTGAGGGGTATATACAGTACACTGGTGCCCTGTTTACGTTTCATCTCTTGTCCTGGATCATAGTATGTATAATCTCTTGATGACTGGATCTGCTTGAGTAATGCACATATTGATTGATTGATTTAATTTGAACAGGTACTGGGCTGAGGTGTGAAGGCCTCTTTACTCTTACAGCTTCTCTGAAGACATAGGCATCAAACCCAGGAAATGGTAGTGATGGTGAACGATCCTTTGTATATACTAGTCTTCACTGGATGACAATACTTCTAGAGTAAGTATTTCTTAGAGAATAAGACCTATTTGCCCTACAGGGAACAAAGGAAGCAATAACAGTAATGCAATACGCAATATATGTAGATACTGACATATGTGTATCTACTACAGTATCTGCCCCCCCCTGCTGGGAGCCTATGAGTGCCACCTTCCTGACAATTGACAGTGGTACGTGCTGTAAAGATTTCTTTGTTTTCATCACCATTTTCATGAGGAAGGAAAGAAAAATTGAGACTTCTGTAGTCCTCCTAATAATGATCATCCTATGCTAGGGCCTCTATTAAAAAAAACATGAGGGACGGTGGCATTTTTCAGTTCCCTGCACTAGGGGGCCACTGTCTGCAACAGTGTAATTCTTACTATCTTTTGCAAAATTTTAGGCTGCAGATGTCAGTCATTATATGTATTAATTCAGACAGAACTGTTCATTAAATGTTAATAAAAAACAAAAGGTGTGTGTGTGTGTGTGTGTGTGTGTGTGTGTGTGTGTGTGTGTGTGTGTGTGTGTGTGTGTGTGTGTGTGTGTGTGTGCGTGTGCGTGCGTGTGCGTGTGCGTGCGTGTGTGTGTGTGTGTGTGTGTGTGTGTGTGTGTGTGTGTGTGTGTGTGTGCCTGTGTGTGTGAAGATAGAATGACAGCTAGGCAGATTGGGTTTTAGTCTGGCTGAATGAATTACTATTGTTTGAAACATAAATTCACTAATGTATTTATCTGAATTCAGTTTAATCAATCCGCACCTTTTGTGAAAGGAGAATACCTGAAACAGAAAAAAGAAACTGCCACTGAAAATGAATGAAACCATTGATGTACTCCTTTCACAACAAAATATGTTTTAATGGGGGCGCATAATTTTGCTGGGGTACAAGACCCCCACACCCCATGTGGGAGGCTTTTTCCAACATTTCCAAATCTAAATATTCTCTTTCAGGATGTACTATAATTTGGGCAGAGAAACAAATGCAAATATGCAGATATAAATGTGTTTTGTACTTTCTCCAAAATGGCCTGATCTTGAAGTGTGAAAAATGAAGCCATTCCCAGCTGGACAGTAACCTGTCATACCCTTGTGCTTTGTTCATCATCAGGGAGAGCCCCCCCAAGTGGTGTAAAATCTTGTCACGTCCTTGTGCTATGTTACCTCACCTGTTAATTCCATGCACCGTGGGTACTCAGTGCAAGAGCAGAGATATAGTCACTATGCCTATATCACATTACAAAGTTGTCTTATCTGTATTCCTTTTCCTGGCTTGCTCATTCTGCTACCATCACTAAGCAACCACTGCCTAATCACCTTAAAATTGTCAACCGTTCTATAAAACTACCACCGATATTAAATGGCTTCTGAAAGCAGAGTAGCACAAACACAGGCAAACTCAGAACCTGATTTGCAGGCCTAATCTGGAGTCATATACTCTCCTTACATGATCCTAGTACAGCAGCAGAATGTTGAACCAACTTTCTAGTCCAGCTGTAAGACAAATTATTCCTATTTATCCACATGCTTAATAAAGCCAGCAAAACATAATGGCTATCCACTGAACTCAAACATCTTTTAACTCAAGGGGATGAAGCATGGAAAAATGGAAACAGACCCCTGTAACTGACAATTGTACCTCCTTTATAGTCTTGCATAACCTAGCCAAGAAGTCCATCAGAAGGCACAGAAAAATATCTCCAAACAAAAAACAAATTAACTTTTACATTCCCCCAAACACTTTTGGAAAGAGGTTAACCTACTTACAGGAAGAAAACCTCCTTATGATAGCCTGTCTACAAAGACCATTTAGTGTGGTACAGCAAAAATTCCTCTAGAAGATTTCCTTGAAGAATTTAAAAATCTCCAGTCAATAAACTCTGCACCTCCCAAAGATCATACATTGCCCACCCAATCACCATTCATCCCTCTCTTTCTTTTCAGATGCATACATCCCAAAGAAGACTCTATTCTACTTATAAGTATTTCCCTGATACCCTTCCTGTATCTGACAACATAAACCCCTGGTTTGTATATCACTGTAGAAAGCATATATGTCTCCCTCTCACCCACGTATATAATTTATGTCTGACACAAAACATCATACCATAGAAAAACTGCTCTAATTAAACCCCTCCCAAAGCAATCCAACCCAAAAGATATATCTCACTTCTGTCCAATATCCATCCTCCCAGTTATGGGCAAACATCTTGAAAAGATACTCTGTGCCCAACTCTCCCTCACTATCCAGCAGTACCACATGCTCTCCTCCAAACAACATGGATTTTTGTCTAGGTAAAGTAATATGACAACACTTTCATCCTTAACTGATGACATCCTGCTAAATTCTGATACTGCCCTCCTTATAGGTGCCCTATATATAGATATGACAAAGGCATTTCATCTCATTGACTACTATCTTCTCCAAAACAAACTAATTAAAATATCAGTCCAGAGACCACTCTCTGGTTTAAAAACTTCCTCACTGACAGACACATCAGAGATAAAATAGGATCCTCCCATTCAAAATGTGCAGCTATTACTAAAGGTGTATCACAAGGATCCACGTTTGCCCCTCTCCTCTTCTCTATATTCATTTCTTTGTGATCTCCCTAATCTCCCACTTATCCTTTGTGCTGATGACATGGTCATTTACAGATCAGGTAACTCTTACACCACCATTCATTGCCAACTCCAGTCAGACTTGTATGAAATCTACCAATGGCTCATAAATCATAAACTACTTCTTGTCCCCACCAAGACCAAAGCTATAATTTTGGAACTTCACAGAAAATTCGCCAAGCACTTAACTCTTTAATTATCTTTGACTTACACAGCCATTCTGTAGAGACAACATCCACCTTCAAATATCTATGACTATAGCTGGATCAGTCACTAAACTTCCATTTCCAAATAGACAATGTGAGATCCAGAATAAACTCACTCTTCTTCTGGGCCAAAAAGATCTCCCCTTTTCTATCCCAACCAGCCAGAGCAGCAATTGACAAATGAGTTCTTCTTTCCCAACTTGAAAATGGACTTCCAATTTTTGCTTCTAACTCCAAGAAAAACATTGCATCACTCTAGGCTATCTCTAAAAGCAATTCATTGCAAACTCAACTCTCTGTGAGCATCACTGCATCACCCTAGAAAAAGCCAAATGGCTACACATAAGACAAAGATATAATCTACTTTTAGGATCCCAGATATACAAACTACTCCAACTCCACACATTTACTCTTGTGCAGACTTCACGAAAAAATCTCCTCATACAATCTGAAATGGGACTCACAAGCCATACCAATTCTCAGTACCTCTAGAACCAACCTCTACAACACTGCACAGGCTTTCTACTCTCAGGCACCCACTCATTGGCAAGCTCTCCCCATTGACATTAAGGAAATCAACACTTACTGCAAATTCACAATGCAGCTCAAAAAGCACTTCTTCATCCAAGCCAAATGCTCCTGATTCAACACAGGACATATTACATAGCCTATCACCTTCATTATTTAATAGGTCGCTCTTTATGCTGCATTGTCCTATAGGGATATACTGATTAACTACATCACCAATTGGTAGATACGCTGGGTTTTAATATCTGATAGGCTATTTTTTATTATACCATGATCCCCCCAAAACGTGCACGCTGATTGGCCAGCGTGCCCGTTGTAAATCGAGTTATACTAATGGAAAAAGGTCCGGTCGCCCGGACTTTTTTCCATTAGTATAACTCTTTAAACACTGTCTGCTATGTTAAATGGGTTTAACATGCGAGACAGCTTTTAAAATAAGCAGCGGAGATCTCCGTTGCTTATTTTAAACTGTCTCGCTATGTTAAACCCATTTAACATAGCGAGGCAGTGTTAGCAACGGAGAAAGCAAGATCTCCGTTGCTTTTAGTGTCTCGCTATGTTAAATGAGTTTAACATAGCGAGACAGTTAAAATAAGCAACGGAGATGTCCGTTGCTTATTTTAAAACTGTCTCGCTATGTTAAACTCATTTAACATAGCGAGACATAAAAAGCAATGGAGATCTTGCTTTCTCCGTTGCTTTACAACTCTGATGTACCGCGCAGGCGCAGTACATCAGAACTGCCGGATGCCAAGACATCTGCGGAAGGGCAGTAAACAGGCATTATACTATGCCATTATTTAAGAAAAGTAATAGTTTCTTTTCTTAAATAATGTCATGGTATAATAGCAATAACCCACTTCTGGGTGTGGGTAATGCTAAATTTACCCACGGTTGGCTTTGTTTGGTCCTCGGGCTTGCCTCGGGACCAAACCACACCAACCGTGGGTAAATTTAGCATTACCCACACCCAGGCATGGGTTATTGCTATATTGTTTCATTGTTTCACAAGACTTCTATTTCTAAGGGCTTTACACTGTCCCTGTTATCTAGATTTAATCAGGTGATCCGTTTTCAATAGGTTTTTTGATATAATATTTTTTTTTATTCAAGTATCAGGTTGTTTAGTTGATGTCTAGCTACATCATCTTCAATCTTAATATTAAGCTTGCTTTTTTTTTACATTTAAACTGTGCCAGTAGTATGGCTTCTATTGACAGACGTAGAGTTTTTTATGTTTAGTCCATGTGTTAGGCTAACTGTTTATCCATTTAAGAGCATGTGCTCAGATGTTTAAGAGGTTAAGCTCCATTGGATAAGTTTGACCAATAGCTACTCATATTTTCAGATTTTGTCCAATTAGAGGTCTTTTTATGTAGAGTTTCCTTCTCTGTCTATAGGGCATCTTCTTTACATGGTCTTTGTCATTTAGGGTTAATGTGATTTTTTTCTCCCTATTCCCATTGGATGCTTCTACCTTAACCGCAAGACATCTGGACTGATTTTTAAATTTAATCGGTGTATTTAAGTTTCTCCATTTCCATATGCCCTTATTAGGTTTTTAAACATGTGATTTGGTTGTTAATTTTGATAGGTCTGTTTTTACTTTAAATATGTGATTTTATTTTGTATATTTGGTCTGAAGAAGCAGTGTTGTGAAAGCGCTCACCATTTTTGTCAATAAAAATTACTTGCACTACTCAGTTGTGGCAGCTTGGAGTACTTTTTTCTTCAAGTATATGTACTGTGTCCCAGGTTTTCCAGGTGGTGGAGTATGTTTACTGTGTTTGTGTCTGTCATGTGCAATTGACATTCTGTTTGTCACAGACGTGCTCTAATGTGTTGTAATATTTTCTATTTACATTTTTGTTTCCACCATCTACAGGTTTTCTGCTGCAAGATGTAGAGTGGCAGTAGCCACCTTGATTTTTTCCACCCAGTGCACCTGGAGCTGAGTCACTAGTGGTTTCCAGGCCTTCCACTCAGCAGGGAGAAGAAGGTCACCCTGTTGAAAGTGACCTGGAAAGCTCACTGGTGTCCTGCAAGGCTATCTCTCTGTGGGGGGGGGGGGGGGCAGAGGTTCCTTTTCTGAGAATGGCCTGGAGGCATCTGCTTGATCACCTGCTCGCAGATGTGGCAGCTGGTCATATCCAAGATGTACCAGCAGCTTGGACTCCTGCATAAAAAAATAGGGAACCTTTCTTGGTGTAGCTGGTAGAGTTGTGCTGCAAGGCAGCCCTGGCCATAAGAACACCAGGGCCAGAGCCTGCCCATAACATCAGGCACAAAGGTAAGTAGCATATGGGGAAGGTCTCCTCTGGGCTGGTTATATAGGTTTTGTATACCTCACCCTATCCTCCATTGCATTAGCCTTCCTCATATGTCACTCCCCATACCCTATTTTTAGTCTAATTCACCACAACCAGTTGTTCTCTCTCTATAAATATGACTTCATCCATTCACTGTTATTCCCCCTTTCTCTCCTTTCCTGTATATACCAGCTCTACCTGCATTTTTGTCTGTCATTTCTGCTTCCCCTGCTCCGTGTTTTATTCCCACACAAGCATCATGTTGCCACCTCCATCTACTTTTCTTCTTCAGAAATGTAAAATGAGCATCTGTCCCAAAAATGCACTTTCTC